>NW_018403979.1:74493-87976 GCF_002113885.1 Mizuhopecten yessoensis
GAGGAGACACCAATACAATAGGAAAGACAACAGCAGGAATTGAGGAGACACCAATGCAAAAGGAAAGACAACAGCAGGAATTGAGGAGACACCAATACAATAGGAAAGACAACATCAGGATTTGAGGAGAAACCAATACAATTAGATAGACAACAGCAGGAATTGAGGAGACACCAATACAATAGGAAAGACAACAGCAGGAATTGAAGAGACACCAATGCAAAAGGAAAGACAACAGCAGGAATTAAGGAGACACCAATACAATAGGAAAAACAACAGCAGGAATTGAGGAGACACCCATACAATAGGAAAGACAACAGCAGGAATTGAGGAGACACCAATACAATAGGAAAGACAACAGCAGGATTTGAGGAGAAACCAATACAATTGGATAGACAACAGCAGGAATTGAGGAGACACCAATACAATAGGAAAGACAACAGCAGGTATTGAGAAGACACCAATACAATAGGAAAGACAACAGCAGGAATTAAGGAGACACCAATACAATAGGAAAAACAACAGCAGGTATTGAGAAGACACCAATACAATAGGAAAGACAACAGCAGGTATTGAGAAGACACCAATACAATAGGAAGGACAACAGCAGGAATTAAGGAGACACCAATACAATAGGAAAAACAACAGCAGGAATTGAGGAGACACCAATACAATAGGAAAGACAACAGCAGGAATTATGGAGAAGCCAATAAAATAGGAAAGACAACAGCAGGAATTGAGGAGACACCAATACAATAGGGAGGACAACAGCAGGAATTGAGGAGACACCAATACAATAGGAGAGACAACAGCAGGAATTGAGGAGACACCAATACAATAGGGAGGACAACAGCAGGATTTGAGGAGACAACAATACAATAGGAAAGACAACAGCAGGAATTGAAGAGACACCAATACAATAGGAAAGACAACAGCAGGAATTGAGGAGATACCAATACAATAGGAAAGACAACAGCAGGAATTGAGGAGATACCAATACAATAGGAAAAACAACAATACATACTGAGGAGACACCAAAACAGAAGAAAAGCCAATAACAGGAAGTGAAGAGACACCGAAACATAACGGAACAAAAGAGACAAAATACTTGTTTGGTTAGCCTTATCTTCAATGTACGTTTATTGTCATACCTCGGTGAATACAAAAATAGAAATAGTTTCAATGCTTGAATAGGTATTTTAGTGACTAAAGAGTCACCCTCTGACAGACTTTATGTATTTTTGCCCTCCTAGTACATGCTCTGATGTCGTCTAGGACAACTGACTTAGTTCTTGTTCCAACGTCATCTGAAAACACAACGGGATGTGTCAGCGAAGACAAATAACATATATTAATCGGATTATTATGTAAAGCCGGTATGACGGATTCACATTTGTAAGCTCCGTCTTTTCACGTTAAACCTATTACTGTTTTATTACCAATGGTTTTTAATGTTCAACAAGCTCCCTAAAAGACGTAATAGTCACCCTAAATTTCAACCCCCTGGTAAGTCTTATTCTGAGACCCTTATTGAAATTCCAAATATATGTATATGTAATTGAAACATTAAACTTTATATTAGCTATTAAAAAGAACATAACCAGGTTCACTTAATCAATATTAAAGCATTAAGGCTGATGTCTTCACAAAGATAGCTCACCGGACTTATAACATGTCAATTTCTTCAGTGACCCAATTGAAAGCCACGAAATGAAATATAATTTAAAGTTCATTTATATACTAAGATCGACGATGTTAACATGGCTATGTATTTTGTAACAGTAAATAAATTGAAATTACATCTATAAGTTCCGTTTTTAAATTGTGGTCTTTGAATATAACTTATCAGGGGTTGAACGTTAGGGTGACTACAGTATCTATTAGGGAGCTTGTTGAACCTTAACATAATCCAGCTCCATCAGGTTCTATGGTATCAGTCAATACGACATCACGCTAATCGGTAGTCAAAGGACCAAGCTAATCTTTAGTGCATTTTACCAGAGGATGGTATAAAAGCCTCTATTTGTAAAATAGTGACATTGTGACTCTTTCCCGTAAATAGTTTCCAATTCACTATGATCATGTAAGCTTTTGATTGTAGAATATACAGAACTTTTTATCAATGTAACCTTCGACAGGATAACAATGTTTATATTCAAATACAGTGGAACAAAAATAGATGATCGGCTCACCTCCAAACTCTATCGTATACGTAGCTTTTATATTTTCAAGATCTTAAATTTCATTTCCTGGGAAGAAACACAACAGTTATGCCGTTTGTATGGGTTCAAGGTGCATTCCCTATTGTTTTGGTATATCAATGGTTCTGATGTAATTTTTTCGTGTCGGCTTCGGGTTCGGATTATATGTCTATGTGTATTGTCTGTCTTTGTGTATAGTCTGTCTTTGTGTATAGTCTGTCTATGTGTATTGTCTGTCTTTGTGTATTGTCTGTCTTTGTGTATTGTATGTCTTTGTGTATTGTCTGTCTTTGTGTATTGTATGTCTCTGTGTATTGTCTGACTTTGTGTATAGTCTGTATTTGTGTATTGTCTGTCTTTGTGTATAGTCTGTATTTGTGTATTGTCTGTCTTTGTGTATTGTCTGTCTTTGTGTATAGTCTGTCTATGTGTATTGTCTGTATTTATGTATTGTCTGTCTTTGTGAATTGTCTGTCTCTGTGTATAGTCTGTCTATGTGTATTGTCTGTCTATGTGTATTGTCTGACTTTGTGTATTGTCTGTCTTTGTGTATAGTCTGTCTATGTGTATTGTCTGTATTTATGTATTGTCTGTCTTTGTGTATTGTCTGTCTCTGTGTATAGTCTGTCTATGTGTATTGTCTGTCTATGTGTATTGTCTGTCTTTGTGTATTGTCTGTCTTTGTGTATAGTCTGTCTATGTGTATTGTCTGTATTTATGTATTGTCTGTCTTTGTGAATTGTCTGTCTCTGTGTATAGTCTGTCTATGTGTATTGTCTGTCTATGTGTATTGTCTGACTTTGTGTATTGTCTGTCTTTGTGTATAGTCTGTCTATGTGTATTGTCTGTATTTATGTATTGTCTGTCTTTGTGTATTGTCTGTCTCTGTGTATAGTCTGTATTTGTGTATAGTCTGTCTATGTGTATTGTCTGTCTATGTGTATTGTCTGTCTCTGTGTATTGTCTGTCTTTGTGTATAGTCTGTATTTGTGTATAGTCTGTCTATGTGTATTGTCTGTATTTATGTATTGTTTGTCTTTGTGTATTGTCTGTCTCTGTGTATAGTCTGTCTTTGTGTATAGTCTGTCTATGTGTATTGTCTGTATATGTGTATTGTCTGTATTTATGTATTGTCTGTCTTTGTGTATTGTCTGACTTTGTGTATTGTCTGTCTATGCGTATTGTCTGTCTATGTGTATTGTCTATATATGTGTATTGTCTGTATTTATGTATTGTCTGTTTTTGTGTTTTGTCTGTCTCTGTGTATAGTCTGTATTTGTGTATTGTATTATGTATTGTCTGTCTTTGTGAATTGTCTGTCTCTGTGTATAGTCTGAATTTGTGTATAGTCTGTATTTGTGTGTAGTCTCTCTATGTGTATTGTCTGTAGTTATGTATTGTCTGTCTTTGTGTATTGTCTGTATATGTGTATTGTCTGTCTTTGTGGATAGTCTGTCTTTGTGTATTGTCTGTCTTTGTGTATAGTCTGTCTATGCGTATTGTCTGTCTTTGTGTATAGTCTGTATTTGTGTATAGTCTGTCTATGTGTATTGTCTGACTTTGTGTATAGTCTGTATTTGTGTATAGTCTCTCTATGTGTATTGTCTGTATTTATGTATTGTCTGTCTTTGTGTATTGTCTGTCTCTGTGTATAGTCTGTATTTGTGTATAGTCTGTATATGTGTATTGTCTGTCTATGTGTATTGTCTGTCTCTGTGTATTGTCTGTCTTTGTGTATTGTCTGTCTCTGGGTATAGTCTGTATTTGTGTATAGTCTGTCTATGTGTATTGTCTGACTTTGTGTATAGTCTGTATTTGTGTATAGTCTGTCTATGTGTATTGTCTGTCTATGTGTATTGTCTGTCTATGTGTATTGTCTGTCTTTGTGTATAGTCTGTATTTGTGCATTGTCTGTCTTTGTTTATTGTCTGTCTTTGTGTATTGTCTGTCTTTGTGTATTGTCTGTCTATGTGGATTGTCTGTCTTTGTGTATTATCTGTCTCTGTGTATTGTCTGTCTTTGTGTATTGTCTGTCTTTGTGTATAGTCTGTATTTGTTCATTGTCTGTCTTTGTTTATTGTCTGTCTTTGTGTATTGTCTGTCTTTGTGTATTGTCTGTCTTTGTGTATTGTCTGTATTTATGTATTGTCTGTCTGTGTATTGTCTGTCTTTGTGTATAGTCTGTATTTGTGTATAGTCTGTCTATGTGTATTGTGTGTCTCTGTGTATTGTCTGTCTTTGTGTATTGTCTGTCTATGTGTATTGTCTGTCTTTGTGTATTATCTGTCTCTGTGTATTGTCTGTCTCTGTGTATTGTCTAACTTTGTGAATAGTCTGTATTTGTGTATTGTCTGTATTTATGTATTGTCTGTCTTTGTGTATTGTCTGTTTTTATGTATTGTCTGTCTTTGTGTATTGTCTGTATTTGTGTATAGTCTGTATTTGTGTATTGTATGTCTTTGTGTATTGTCTGTCTCTGTGTATAGTCTGTATTTGTGTATAGTCTGTCTATGTGTATTGTCTGACTTTGTGTATAGTCTGTCTTTGTGTATTGTCTGTCTTTGTGTATTGTCTGTATTTGTGTATAGTCTGTCTATGTGTATAGTCTGTCTTGTGTATTGTCTGTCTATGTGGATTGTCTGTCTTTGTGTATTATCTGTCTCTGTGTATTGTCTGTCTCTGTGTATTGTCTGTCTTTGTGTATAGTCTGTATTTGTGTATAGTCTGTCTATGTGTATAGTCTGTCTTGTGTATTGTCTGTCTATGTGTATTGTCTGTCTCTGTGTATTGTCTGACTTTGTGTATAGTCTGTCTTTGTGTATAGTCTGTATTTGTGTATAGTCTGTATTTGTGTATTGTATGTCTTTGTGTATTGTCTGTCTCTGTGTATTGTCTGACTTTGTGTATATTCTGTATTTGTGTATTGTCTGTCTTTGTGTATAGTCTGTCTTTGTGTATTGTCTGTCTTTGTGTATTGTATGTCTTTGTGTATAGTGTGTATTTGTGTATTGTCTGTCTTTGTGTATTGTCTGTCTTTGTGTATTGCTTATTATAAATATCATGTTTTTAAGTAGCCAGAGTTTGTGACCGCAAAAGCCTCTCAATCTACAGAGCTGAAAGATTATGGTCGTCAATTGATCCTTATTTCTAACTATAAGACTTCTTCAGTTTATTTTTAAAAAAAAAGTTATCATGACAGGCGGCACCTATGGTGCAAGGAATTATTTTCTTTCTAAAGCAGCAGGTGTTGATTTCACTTATTTTTTTTACATATTTATGCATGTAATGTGTTTCCTGTTGTTTTCGTGTCTCTTTGGTTTCTGATATTATCGACTTCCGGTTCCGATTGTGGGCCTGTTTATTGACATTAACAGTTTTTAGTACATTGTCCCAAAAGACATTCCTTTCTTAGTAAGTTTACGACAAAATACGTATGTTACAAACGAATTCCTTAATTTAGACAAAGTCAATATGGAAATGTCTTAGTTATTTTTCATTGATTTTTTTAAAAAGTTTTATTAAGCAAAGTCTGGTAAAAAAACAACAACACTTAAAGTATGTGTATAAAGAGGTCAGTGACATAGACCAGATTTGAACATCGGACTCGATCATGAATATATAATTATTCATGTAACCAGTGCATCGTATAGGCGTATCAGTGAATCTGCCCGTCTCTCTATCTCACGAATGTCTGTGCTCGATATTTTACGACCCGTATACAAAATGTCAGTCCACTATGAACTGTGTAACGGGATTTAGTTATGTACCTTTTACTGCATGTGTGCATCAAATTTGGTCTAATCCCTCCGCCCAAAATAGGTAGCTCTATCGACACATTAGTGTATAACCTAAAACATGTATCGACGGCGCCTACGTAACAACACGTCCTGGGTTGGGTTGAACTTCGTTATTACGATACACGTTAAATCGAATACGCTGTTTATCTCGAAACCATGTTTATCCTCATGCAGTTTATTTCAATTTGAAATAAATCATGTGTATTAAATATTTGATGATTTTATTATTTTACCATGGAATCAATATTTTAGTGTTCACTAATTTTGGTATGGAAATCAAAAATTAGAATTTTACAGTGGCGGATCCAAAGACCTATCTGGGGGGGGGGGGGGGGGGGGGGTCCTGGGAGCCAAAAAAACCCGCTGGATCCGCCACTGAAATAATCCGTAACCTGAAAAGCTTACGTCTCGTTCTAGGCGATTCTATTTTTAATTTTGCTTTCGGTTCAGATTTCCAAATTAAGTCATATATAAGAACGTATAGATATTCATATTCTGAAATAATATAACGAGACAATTTAAAAGGAAAATATAACATCACTTTTGAGATACTTACCTGTGATATTTGGTGAAGACGAATTTTTGACTTTATTCCTGTTCCATCATCCAGCACTGTCAGTATGTTTCAGTAAGAAATAGTCATTTTAAAAATCGCAGATGATATAAATCGCCGTTTTCCACCGTCAGTTGCCCGTAGATGAATCAATTTGATCTTCATGCGAAATTTCAAAATTCGAAATTGTTTGGCGCGCCATTTTCAATAAGACAATTTACAGTTTTCCTTCAATCTATACAACTAATCACTGTAATTATTGTCCACAAAACGAAATTTTTATCACATTTCCCCATAGTCCATTGGTATTATTCCATGAAGTAGTTTTTGACCACTTAGTTTGGAATTGAACGAAATTGACGGACCACAGTGTGTAAGAATCTGGCACGCCTGGGAGTCGCCATGTATTGAACGTAACAACGTATTATGGCAGCTGAAATTCGTGTTCACTCAGCTGTGACGACCACAACCGGTAAGGTATATATATATACATAAATTGTCTTTCAAGCTACTAGCCGTAACCCAGTAAGTTCGCAAATATAATTGCAAATTAAGAAAAAGAAACAATAAATTACATAATCAGTATTTTATCAATATCAATAATTTGACATAACTTTGATTTAAACTATATTGGAGCACACTAAATTGTGGAATACAATTCGGTCAGCTGTTTTTACATAACGCAATAAAAAGAATTATGCAAGATAAAAAAATCTGTCTGATCAAAGTTTGAAGAAAAACACATTTTTAGATGAGAATTTTACCTCCAAAACGAAAACCGTGTGAATGAAAAATACCTATGCACATGTTGGATTAAGAGAGAATGCTGTGGAGAATGGCTAGCTTGATTGGAAAACAAATTATGTGCCAAGACTAGCTTCATACTCGGTGTAATATACACATATAGTCCGTACATCTGTATGGAAGGGGAAACTATATTTACGTAAATATTATTGATAAATATTTAAAATTAAAAAAAATGTTAAATTAGATTTACTATGACCGAAAATCCCTTTTTAAGTTGAGTAGGCTTTATCAACATGTGCTGAGCGTAAAAATAGTTTCGCCGGTAGGGATGTCCACCTGGAAACGTATTGTGATGGTAATTTATCCCCCGTAAAATAACTTACCAGTCGTAAGGGTCCGTGAGACAGACGGAGGGGGAGCTGAACGTAACCCTTTAGGGGTTTATTTTATCCCGTACATTTTTAATGTAGATAATCCCACCGCTCTATATTATCTATTCGTTATTTTCTAATTTTGAGGTGCTTAATTATGTACAATCGAAAAGAGTTATATGTGAGAGAAACAGTTTTATTTTTTCTTCCTTTATTCTATAATAACAATAAATGAAACCTGCCAAGGGGATTTTAGAAATAAAAAAAGTGTGATTACGTGCTTTGTTTGCGGTCACCATGTCATTTCTTTATTTTGGTGTCCACTCGGTTTCGTTCTCTATTTTTCTCATTTCCGTCTGGGTTTTTTTTATATAAAGATAACCCCTTTTCTCTCATTTCCCTGTGTGTAATTTCAATTAATAGAATCTATCACTGATGTGAGGTATGGATAACGTTATTCAAACCCTCGGGATAAAATATTGAGTAGGAGGCCCGGAGCTTTGCCGAGGGTTTTTTGCTCAATATTTTATCCCGAGGGTTTGAATTACCTTATCCTTACCTCACACCAGGGATGGATTTTATTTCTTGCTTTTTACCTAAAACCCGTAAAACAGCTGCTCTTCTAGTAGAGTTGTAAACTGTTCGCACATTTCTCATTTGCATATGCAGCACGGATGGCAATTGTTAATGACGTCAGTGACCCCGACTGACCGCAAAACGTCATAGAATGACGTCACTAACAATAGCTTGACCCCAAAAACTTATTATAATTTCCCCGCAAGCCTGCGCGTGTAAGCGATCCAGACCCGTGGGTCAGATAGAATTTTCCAACACCGCTGGAAATGAGGATGTTGTTGTCATTCCTTTTCTTTATGGTATCACCTCTGTTCCAATTGTTGACTTTCCTTTATTTGGTGTCTGCACAGTTCCTGTTGTTGACTTTCCTTTTCTTTATGGTATCACCTCTGTTCCCGTTGTTGACTTTCCTTTATTTGGTGTCTGCACAGTTCCTGTTGTTGACTTTCCTTTTCTTTATGGTATCACCTCTGTTCCCGTTGTTGACTTTCCTTTATTTGGTGTCTGCACAGTTCCTGTTGTTGACTTTCCTTTTCTTTATGGTATCACCTCTGTTCCCATTAATGACTTTCCTTTTCTTTATGGTATCACCTCTGTTCCAATTGTTGACTTTCCTTTATTTGGTGTCTGCACAGTTCCTGTTGTTGACTTTCCTTTATTCGGTTTCCCAAGGTTCCCGTTGTTGTCTTTCCTTTTCTTTATGATATCACCTCCGTTCCCGTTGCTGTCTTTTCTTTCTTTTCTTTATGATATCACATCTGTTCCCGTTGTTGACTTTCCTTTATTTGGTGTCTTCACAGTTCCCGTTGTTGTCTTTCCTTTTCTTTATGGTATCAACTCCGTTCCCATTGTTGTTTTTCCTTTATTTGGTGTCTAAACAGTTCCCATTGTTGACTTTCCTTTATTTAGTGTCTCCAAGGTTCCCGTTGTTGTCTTTCCTTTTCTTTATGATATCACCTCCGTTCCTGTTGCTGTCTTTTCTTTTCTTTATGATATCACCTCTGTTCCTTTATTGGCTTTCTTTTTCTGTGTCTAAACAGTTCCGTTTCACCTCCGTTTCTACCGCTGCATTTCCTTTGTCCCACGATGCTGTCTTTCCTTTTTATTTGTGGTATCATCTCCGTTCATATTTCTATTGTTGCCTTGGTCTTGGTTTAAGGTATATCAGAGTTTGTTTCTTCGTGAGAACTATGAGTTTTCTATAATGTTTGTTTCATATTTAATGTCATCGTGTCAGCCGAGCTCATTTGAAGACGGAGCCCTAGGGAGACACCGTACAGAAGAAATAGTATGGACGTGAGAAACGTATATATACTTTTAGATGACGCTGCGTTATGTATTACAACCTTAACATATTATTTAAACCTTGTATTAAGATTTGGTCACGTGATTTGTAGTATGATGAAGGTATGACAACACGAGAGTGTCACTCAATACTTGGCGTTGTAATGTAAATTCTGTAAAGGCTTGCTCTATAGAAGGGCGTTCCTTTAAACACCATATACTGACATGTGCTATACTAAGTAGCTTTGAAAAACAGTAAGTAACGCAGTATGAATAAAGAAATATTTTATTTCATAAGCAACACATAATGGTAAAACAATACAGGGTCATCCTCTACACCCCTGGAATATTCATAGCAAAATTGAAAGCACGAAGATAGCTGTTTGATTGGTCTTAGGTAAAATAAAACCTAATCAATCGTTAGGCTGATGCCTGCCCTTCGAAGATTGCAAAGGACTTTAAAGACTGTCAATTTTTCGTGACCGCGAGATTCTTTTAATGTACATCAAAGGATCGAACTAGTCTTCTTGTCTCATCAACAAGGGGGTCCACACTGAGCCTTCAATTTTGCTTTGACATATTCCAGAGTTGTAGAGAGCGAAAATGAGCGTTGCCGTTATCCCCAGAGTATAGAGGATGCTACAGGCTACGGTATAATTGTTTTCCACACTGCACTCCATAGTCAAGGTCTACGCACCTGCCTAAAAAAGAAACAAAGAAGGAAGAAAACGAATGGGACGAAGTAGCAACAGCAAGAAGGAAGAGGTGAAAAACACACACACATACAAATCTATAGAATATATCGAAAATACCACTTCACTGCAGGTAGTTAGCATTATTCATAATCTGCCCTGGTATGGTTTTATGCTTACACTCCTACCTGCAATATGAGATTGTGGTCACTAAGGCAATAATGATGCTAACATTTATTAATTCTGTTTCAATTATGATATTATTTGCGGCTTATTAGGACCACAGTTAAAATACTTCATTGTGTTCTTTCTAAAAAAATATTACAATACTAATTAAGTTAACGATGAGCATTCTAGATAAAACGACGCAAGTGCAAAATAGTACAATGTGTACCAGAATATCAATTGGACGTACTACGACAAACGGTATTGCACTAGGAAGAATAGGTAATACAGGTACACGATCAACTGTCTTTTACTGTGGACCTTATACGACACCGTATGATATGCAATAACATTGATTTACACTAAATTTAACTAAATATATAAATCCTACAGAACCTTACTAGAATATACATATCAGTCTGATTAAAATACTGCATGACAGTAACTTAGAACAGCTATCAAAATACAGCCTAGGAAAACAGAAATTGACACACCAGCCCGAATAAAACATAAACCGAAACGATATCCCTCCTCACCCAGAATACATGTGAAATACAGCTTGACGAAACGGCCATTCCGAACCCCTCTGTGATATACTAGCAGCCTGAAAACAAGACGACTAACGCCACCCTCGTCTCAATAAAACATACCCTGACAGTAACAAAAATAGTCATCTTCACGGCTAAAATATGCTTGTTATCTGAAACAACACAAATAGCGCCACCCTCAGTCCGACAAAACTTAGTCTAACTGTATCAATTTGTTCCTGTTGCCTGAAACAACACAAATCGCGTCACCCTCAGCCCGACAAAACTTAGTCTAACTGTAACAACATTTTCTTGTTGTCTTAAACTGTAAAAAAAAAAAATCTGGTTGTTTGAAACAACACAAATAGCGCCACCCTCAGCCCGAAAAAACTTCGTCTAACTGTATCAACATTTTCTTGTTGTATGAAACTGTAAAAAAATGTTCTTGTTGTATGAAACAATACAAATAGCGCCACCCTCGGACCGACAAAACTTAGTCTAACTGTACCAACATTTTCTTGTTGTCTGAAACAACTCAAATAGCGCCAACCTCAGCTCCACAAAACTTATCCTAACTGTATCAACATGTTCTTGTTGTCTTAAACAACACGAATAGCGCCACCCTCAGCTCGACAAAACTTAGTCTAACTGTATCAATATTTTCTTGTTGTCTGAAACTCGCCAACCTCAGCTCCACAAAACTTACACTAACTGTATCAACATGTTCTTGTTGTCTGAAACAACAAAAATAGCGCCACCCTCAGCTCGACAAAACTTAGTCTAACTGTATGCATATTTTCTTGTTGTCTGAAACTGTAACAAAAACGTTCTTGTTGTCTAAATAGCGCCACCCTCAGCCCGAAAAAACTTCGTCTAACTGTATCACCATTTTCTTGTTGTATGAAACTGTAAAAAAATGTTCTTGTTGTATGAAACAATACAAATAGCGCCACCCTCAGCCCGACGAAACTTAGTCTAACTGTACCAACATTTTCTTGCTGTCTGAAACAACACAAATAGCGCCAACCTCAGCTCCACAAAACTTAGCCTAACTGTATCAACATGTTCTTGTTGTCTTAAACAACACGAATAGCGCCACCCTCAGCTCGACAAAACTTAGTCTAACTGTATCAATATTTTCTTGTTGTCTGAAACTCGCCAACCTCAGCTCCACAAAACTTACACTAACTGTATCAACATGTTCTTGTTGTCTGAACCAACACAAATAGCGCCACCCTCAGCTCGACCAAACTTAGTCTAACTGTATGCATATTTTCTTGTTGTCTGAAACTGTAACAAAAACGTTCTTGTTGTCTAAATAGCGCCACCCTCAGCCCGAAAAAACTTCGTCTAACTGTATCAACATTTTCTTGTTGTATGAAACTGTAAAAAAATGTTCTTGTTGTATGAAACAATACAAATAGCGCCACCCTCAGCCCGCCAAAACTTTGGCTAACTGTTTCAACATTTTCTTGTTGTCTGAATCTGTAAAAAAAAATATGTCCTTGTTGTATGACACAATACAAATAGCGCCACCCTCAGCCCCACAAAACTTAGCCTCACTGTATCAACATTTTCTTGTTGTCTGAAACAACACAAATAGCGCCACCCTCAGCCCGACAAAACTTTGTCTAACTGTACCAACATTTTCTTGTTGTCTGAAACAACTCAAATAGCGCCAACCTCAGCTCCACAAAACTTACACTAACTGTATCAACATGTTCTTGTTGTCTGAACCAACACAAATAGCGCCACCCTCAGCTCGACCAAACTTAGTCTAACTGTATGCATATTTTCTTGTTGTCTGAAACTGTAACAAAAATGTTCTTGTTGTCTAAATAGCGCCACCCTCAGCCCGAAAAAACTTCGTCTAACTGTATCACCATTTTCTTGTTGTATGAAACTGTAAAAAAATGTTCTTGTTGTATGAAACAATACAAATAGCGCCACCCTCGGACCGACAAAACTTAGTCTAACTGTACCAACATTTTCTTGCTGTCTGAAACAACACAAATAGCGCCAACCTCAGCGCCACAAAACTTACACTAACTGTATCAACATGTTCTTGTTGTCTTAAACAACACGAATAGCGCCACCCTCAGCTCGACAAAACTTAGTCTAACTGTATGCATATTTTCTTGTTGTCTGAAACTGTAACAAAAATGTCCTTGTTGTCTGAAACAATACAAATAGCGCCACCCTCAGCCCGACAAAACTTGGTCTAACTGTACCAACATTTTCTTGTTGTCTGAAACAACACAAATAGCGCCATCCTCAGTTCCACAAAACTTAGTCTAACTGTATCAACATTTTCTTGTTGTCTGAAACAACACAAATAGCGCCAACCTCAGCTCCACAAAACTTACACTAACTGTATCAACATGTTCTTGTTGTCTGAAACAACACAAATAGCGCCACCCTCAGCTCGACAAAACTTAGTCTAACTGTATCAATATTTTCTTGTTGTCTGAAACTGTAACAAAAATGTCCTTGTTGTCTGAAACAATACAAATAGCGCCACCCTTAGCCCGACAAAACTTAGTTTAACTGTATCAAAATATTCTTGTTGT
>NW_018403979.1:97167-101675 GCF_002113885.1 Mizuhopecten yessoensis
CGCCACCCTCAGCCCGACAAAACTTAGTCTAACTGTAACAACATTTTCTTGTTGTCTGAAACAACACAAATAACGCCACCCTCAGCCCGACAAAACTTTGTCTAACTGTTTCAACATTTTCTTGTTGTCTGAAACTGTAACAAAAATGTTCTTGTTGTCTGAAACAATACAAATAGCGCCACCCTCAGCCCGACAAAACTTAGTTTAACTGTATCAAAATATTCTTGTTGTCTGAAACAACACAAATAACGCCACCCTCAGCCCGACAAAACTTAGTCTAACGGTATCAACATGTTCTTGTTGTATGAAACAATACAAATAGCGCCACCCTCAGCCCGACAAAACTTAGTCTAACTGAACCAACATTTCTTGTTGTCTGAAACAACACAAATAGCGCCACCCTCAGCCCGACAAAACTTAGTCTAACTGTATCAACATTTTCTTGTTGTCTGAAACAACACAAATATCGCCACCCTCAGCCCGACAAAACTAAGTCTAAATGTATCAACATTTTCTTGTTGTCTGAAACAACACAAAAAGCGCCACCCTCATCTCGACAAAACCTAGTCTAACTGTATCAATATTTTCTTGTTGTCTGAAACTGACACAAAATGTTCTTGTTGTATAAAACAACACAAATAACGCCACCCTCCGCCCGACAAAACTTAGTCTAACTGTATCAACATTTTCTTGTTGTCTTAAACAACACAAATATCGCAACCCTCAGCCCGACAAAACTTAGTCTAAATGTATCAACATTTTCTTGTTGTCTGAAACAACACAAATAGCGCCACCCTCAGCTCGACAAAACTTAGTCTAACTGTAACAACATTTTCTTGTTGTCTGAAACTGTAACAAAATGTTCTTGTTGTCTGAAATAACACAAATAGCGCCACCCTCAGCCCGACAAAACTAAGTCTAACTGTATCAACATTTTCTTGTTGTCTGAAAGAACACAAATATCGCTACCCTCAGCATGACAAAACTTAATCTCTGAAACAACACGAATAGCGCGTCCCTCAGCCCGACAAAACTTAGTCTAACTGTATCAACATTTTCTTGTTGTCTGAAACTGCAACAAAATGTTCTTGTTGTCTAAAACAACACGAATAGCGCCACCCTCAGCACATCCTCGATATCCAGGTGTTACGCTCACTTTCGCTCTCTACACCTCTGGAATATGTCATACCAAAATTGAAGGCACGAAGTTAGCTGTTTGATTGGTCTCAGGTAAAAAGAACTGACCAATCGCTAGGCTGATACCTGTCCTTTGAAGATTACAAAGGAGAGACGCCCGATTTCAAAGCCTGTCAATTTTTACCGTAAAGTGACCGCGAGATTCTTTTGAGAACTAGTTTTCTCGTCTTGTCCACAATGTGCTGCACATTGAGCCTTCAATTTTACTATGACATAATCCAGGGGTGCAGAGAGCAAAAGTAAGCGTTACCCCTGGAGTATCGAGGATGTCTCCAACCCGACTAAAATATACTTAAGTTATGAAAACATCACAAATAGCGCCACCCTCAGGACGACAAAACATAGTCTGACAATAATAAAATTAGCCACACTAGCCAAATTAAAATCCTTCATAGAGTGATCACATCTATTTACTACCTAAATCAGCAACAACCCATTGTGGTAACAGAATGTGGACCCTATAAATATCAATGCAAAAATCCGGTATGGAATGTGAAACTAAATACTGTACGTTAGCGCTGTAATGAATTTTCAGTATTGTACAAAAAGATACATGACGTTTAAAACTACATCATAAACAATGTTCTAAATTTTTCAAATATATGACATTACGAAAAATGGTGTTTTATAAATGGTAAATATAATAGTTATATTGATAAACGATGACATAATCAGTAGAATGTGCGACATTATTGGGAGAACTATTCATAAGTATACCGTAACACATTACATTGATGGAAAAATAATTCAAAAATACGCAAAATAAAACAATACGAAAAAGGAAGATTTAAAATAAAATAAAATACAAAAGGAAATATAATAATAGAAGATTAAAAGGCTAGCTAAAGTAACGTGAAAGGATGTTTTATAAATATGCGAGTTGACCTGGTATAATGAATGAAGTTAAATATATAAATAGATGTTAAAATGAAAATAAAATATAAAAAAATAATACATTAAGATACAAATGTAAAACATAGGTTACATGTATTTTAAAATGTTAATATATGACAGCATTATTCAAGATATTTTAAGCTGTATACAGCATACAAAATAAACAAAGTAATTGCCGCGTGTGGTGCAAAATCCCTTGACGATCCGGAAATTATTGTTCCGACTTTTTTCCTGACAATTTCTTATGACTTCCGTTTGTTTTGCTGTCTCCTTGGTACCTTTCCCTGTGTCTTCATATCGAGTTTTGTGTTGATACTGTGAAACGCGTTTTTCAACTTTTTTCTTATTTTGCAATAAGGGAAAACGTCCTGAAAGAAAGTCGTCTTATTCATGAATATGTATACATGGTAGTCTTTATACCATCATTTTAACCTGCCCTTCCAAAAACCGGTTTCAACTATTTCACTTAATTGTCATACAACATTTCCATTCTTTGCAGTTACATAAAACTACTGTTCTCTTTCAAATTCGTTGTACCAAGATATATATCACGCGATAGATTTATTGTCACGTGGTACAATATTTTCATTGTCGGCGCATTTCTAGACTTTAATGATGACACTTTATAGATCTTGCTGACATATGTAGTCCAGCTTGTTGCCACATCTGTTGTCATTTAAACTGCCTTGGTGTGTTCCAATATCTACGCATTGCTCGGCGGAAGAGCTTGGTTCCCCCGGACCCCAGAGGGAGCTGTTTTCAGTTTGATATTGTCCGTTAATCCACTCGAAATTCCTACCATCTACCGTAGTAACGTACTCACGTAGTCCAATCCATCCTCGGAACCCTGTCAAAGTAAAAAATGTGCCCTGATGAATATCACAGAGATAAATCAGGGCCTGTATTCATGAAACTGTTTTCATGCTCAAGCATGAATTTTGGGCTTAAGCCTAATTTTGTGTTTTGTTTATAAATAATTTAAGTGAGCAACAAATAAGAAGGTTTGAGCACCAAATCCATGCTTGAGCATGAGAACGACTTCATGAATACGGGCCCTGGATTCGCGAAGTCTCTGGTGACTAATTAAGTTAAAGTGAATATATGTATCTCGGGGATTTTTTCCCCTACTTTACGGTGGTATGAATTTGATACAAATATTATAATTCAGAAAGACACATATTTAGTTACTTAATATTGAATTTAACCTCCATCGAATATTTAATTGGGTCGCTGAGTCGTAGCTCACTTTGGAATTTGCCGATAAATACTAGTATTTGTTATGCTTTTACCTGGAAAGGTATTCGAGAAGGCATCCATTTTTACCCAGCTGTCCACAACGATGAGATACGCTGTGTCCTTCCTACACAACGACTCAGCCTCGGACCACGTGACTTTGACGTTGTACATTCGGATACACGTGTGGAAGGCTGGATGAAAATTATACCCAGGTACTCTGCAGAAACTGGGTCTTTCTACAACTGAACACAAAAAATTCACGTGATTATTGCGATGAACGCAAGCTTAACGTTCAGCATTAAAAAAGTATTAATCTTTGATAGCTTTCTATCAACATATACAAATATTGTGGGATGGCCATTTACAGACAGTGGATACGTTGCGACACATCCGCCCCACACATGAACACTAATACTGACTCTCAGACAAATTTTTGTTCACCGGCAGGCGAAAAATCACATGCGCGGGGTCACCAATTCATTCTCGAAATTCTAGTAATTACGTGCTTTTACGTTCTTTACACCTCTGGAATATGTCGTGACAAAATCAATGACACGCGGTTGGATGCTGAAGAATTTTTCTGGTTTCATGTAAAACAAAAACAAATCTACTTTTCCTTTAATGATTACAGAGAAGCAACGCCATGTTTCAACTGTAACGATTTCGTCATGAGCTATTCCAGGGGTACAGAGAATGTAAGAGTTGGTTTGGTTTGGTTTTATATTGTCGAACGTCCTATTAACATCTGAGGTCATGTAAGGTTGTGCCTCCTTGTGTTGTGTAGGCATGCACGTGTGTATGCATACTGGAGACAGAGTATGTGGGTTTACTTGCCTTCTTGTGATAGCACGGATCTGATGTCGACTTTATAGTGCTATCTCACTGAAATGCCATGACGAAGGCACCTTGCATTCAGCCCGGTCACATTATACTGGCAACGGGTAAACCAGTCGTTGCCATTACCCAAAAAGCAGAGAATAACAACTACCATGTTTAAGGACTTTGGTATGTCCCGGCCAGGGGACAGAACCCGTTGCCTTCCTTATTTGGGCGAAAGTTCAATATTAAAGCCAAAAGTGATTTAGTGCCAAGCAAGGCGCTAGGAAATAAAAGGTAGATAGAAGTAGAAAGAAAACTAAAGATCCCAAATACTGCAATGGGAGCAGCAGATTTTATGTCGA
>NW_018403979.1:104173-104780 GCF_002113885.1 Mizuhopecten yessoensis
GTGCGGCGTTGGGCAGTGCTGGAATTGTTGAATGTTAGCTGTGAGCTCCTAAATGGCAGCACCGGTTGTATGCTACCCATGGATTTGAGAAAGATATTGGCTGCTGGCAAAGGCTCAATAACCACGGATAATATTTTTTTCAATCGTTTTGAGACGATCTACGACCTTAGTTGTGATAAAGCGGTATACAAGAACCTCGAATTTGTATTATCATCATTCATGTGTCTACAAAAAATACTTTTAAATGGGCACTTCCTTCCTTCGTATTTCTGCTGATTATTTGTCAACAAGAATTCTATTGAACGACTCGACTCCACTTGGCAGGGTTGTAAGTTGAACGTACACGCTGTCCTCGTAACGATGTCTTAGAACAGACATCTCATGTGCCCTTCAGCAATCGAGCAGCGTGGCTACATGCAAATCATGAGTGTTATTATTCACGCTCACCTCCTTCAGAGGAATCGCCATTCTTAGGAAACTACAGTCCAAAATAAATTATTAACTCCCCTTTCTAAAATCATAAGGCGGAGATATTCTGACCGGCTATTGCCTTTTCATCAGGCACTCTTTTGCCTCTGACGTGGACAATGTCAATATATATCATGTC
>NW_018403979.1:105687-106405 GCF_002113885.1 Mizuhopecten yessoensis
TTAAATATTATATTGTACTGCAAATTGGTAACTTAGCGGTTCCATCTGTCGAAACTACCAGTCAAATATTATTATAAGATTTTATGCGTTTTGGCCATCGTTCTTCTTCAAAAGTTGTTTGAACTTTATGTTTGTCAATTGATTTTCCTTCACAAACTTTTATAGCGCTATTCCAAGTAGCTACCAGCCATGTCTTATGAATCCGTTCCTTTTGGTTCTTCAGAACAAATCCTTTGAAACGTTGTTGACCTCTGTGACATTTTAAGTAGGGTGAGGTCATTTTAATTTGCAATCTTTGGTGAACACTATCCCAAGAAGCCACTAGTCAAATATTATTATTTCAGGCCTTTCAATTTTTTTCAGAAGAAGTCACTTGATGTTTTTGACATATTTGACACCTGTGACATTGAAAAAAGTCGGTCATTTTCATTCTCAAACACCTGTGACAAAGTGTTGTAGGTGGTGTGGAGTACCCTCTGGAATGTCACAAGTAAGTCACGCTAGTATAGTCACACCTGAGACGAAGTGTTTAAGGTGATATGGAGTACCCTCTGGAATGTCACAGGTAAGTCACACTAGTAAAGTCACACATGTGACAAAGTATAAGGGGTGGCGTTGAGTACTCTCTAGAGTGTCACAGGTAAGTCACACTAGTATAGTCACACATGTGACAAAGTGTTTGAGGTGATATGGAGTACCCTCTGGAATGTCACAGGTA
>NW_018403980.1:0-113 GCF_002113885.1 Mizuhopecten yessoensis
ACCACAGCGTCAACACACGGACAAACATATCACAGCGTCAATCAAAATATAGGCAAAAGATACCACAACGTCAACACACGGACAAACATATCACAGCGTCAATCAATATATAG
>NW_018403980.1:2015-2090 GCF_002113885.1 Mizuhopecten yessoensis
GACATATCACAGCGTCAATCAATATATAGTCAAAAGATACCACAGCGTCAACACACGGACAAACATATTACAGCG
>NW_018403980.1:5992-6448 GCF_002113885.1 Mizuhopecten yessoensis
ATACCACAGCGTCAACACACTGACAAATATATCACAGCGTCAATCAATGTAGACAAAAGATACCACAGCGTCAACACACGGACAAATATATCATAGCGTCAATCAATATATAGGCAAAAGATACCATATCGTCAAAACACGGACATACATATCACAGCGTCAATCAATATATAGGCAAAAGATACCACNACAGCGTCAATCAATATATAGGCAAAAGATACCACAGCGTCAACACACGGACAAACATATCACAGCGTCAATCAATATATAGGCAAAAGATACCACAGCGTCAACACACGGGAAAATATATCACAGCGTCAATCAATGTAGACAAAAGATACCACAGCGTCAACAGACGGAAAAATATATCACAGCGTCAATAAATATATAGGCAAAAGATACCACAGCGTTAACACACGGGAAAATATATCACAGCGTCAATCAATATAGACAAAA
>NW_018403980.1:8360-8703 GCF_002113885.1 Mizuhopecten yessoensis
CAACGACCGGTGACTGAGCAATGAAGTTATACTGTTATACCGTAAAATCGAGAAGTGAAATATGCTGCAGGCGACAATAAGCATCTGTAGTATGTACTACGACGTCCGACAGGAAACAGACACAGTACAGACAAGACACGGGCAATGGACCGAGGGGCGATATAGCTGCTATGTAACGACACTGGTGTATAACGAGAAAGAATAATACCGACATTACGCTACAGTAAGAATACCGAGTCAGCATACCGCCAATACGATACATTAACAATACGCCAATAAGATACCACATCATAGTGAAAATACGATATCACATCATAGTGACAATACGATACCACATCATAGT
>NW_018403980.1:11963-12099 GCF_002113885.1 Mizuhopecten yessoensis
TAAATGACAACTTTGGTACTCTAAGATACCACAGCGTTAACACACAATGACAACTTTGGTACTCTAAAGGGAAATGAAAAGACAATAACAGAGTAAACACCATCACAAAAGGAGAAACATCGTAAACCAATACATC
>NW_018403980.1:14898-16203 GCF_002113885.1 Mizuhopecten yessoensis
AGTGAGGTACGCTATCCTGTCTATAGTAACCTCCCTGTAGAGACACACACAAGGGAGTGGAAGTTAATGTGTTTTGTTCTTTGGCATGCTAGATGTCATTGGCACGTGTTCATTA
This sequence comes from Mizuhopecten yessoensis, assembly GCF_002113885.1. NCBI lineage: Eukaryota > Metazoa > Mollusca > Bivalvia > Pectinida > Pectinidae > Mizuhopecten > Mizuhopecten yessoensis. Next base: position 15,014 of record NW_018403980.1, read on the forward strand.
AGATTTCTAGAGACAAAATTAGCTTAATCTATTTTAAGAAGTCTTCATAGCAGATGCACTGGTTTGCCAGAAATAAGCAAATAGCGAAAAGTTTCTATTTAAGAATTTGAAGAACACGTGCGTTTGGATTTATGACTTTGACCCAATAAATTGTCGTGTAAATTAGTGTGTGGTAGCAGCCAGAATGTTATCATTAGCTGTCCTGACACAGTTCAGAAGAATGCATTTAGGAGATGAGGCTAAGAGTTCCAGCCAAAAACTCCAAAAAACTGTACTGCGGAAATGTATACCATCTTCAATAAAAAAAAAAAAAAAAAAAAAGCACATCGCAAAGTAGAAGTAATAGTTCGCTGTTTTAAAAAGTAAAGAACTATAGTTGTACCTATAGCACACGAAAGTTCTACATATCGGGCGCGGGAGTTCGTCAGGTACATCTCTCGGTGTGCTAGTTTTTACTTATCTTAGTGTAAGCAGGCAGACTTGGTGCGCTTCGAAGCCACTGTATACATTCATGTATATTTTTACCCGACAGTCACGTGACCATGTGACAAGATCATGGCCGCGGGGCATGCGTACCTGCGTCTGCCGAACGTCACCTGTTACATATATGTTGGCAGTTATATCTGTACGTAAGGTCGGAATGCTAAAGGCATTTCCGGTATTGGCATAAGACCATGTGCTACCGATTATGATGTTAAGAAACATAATATTATTTTAAGGAAATGAATATTTAAGAAATATGTTATTTATTCAATTTCGAAGTAAATATATAACATTTAATTCAAAAAAAGTCATTTCCGTCGCTAAACGAAATATTTAGTATAAAATGTGCTTAAGTTTACGTACAAAAAATGACGAATTGTTGTAAAACATTTTACGATAACTATTACAACTACTTTTATTTAATTGCTCGATTATAATTACAACATAAAAACTTCTGGTGCAATGTATTAAGTGTGAGACAAACAGTTGCTCGTGTGTGACTTTATCTGGGAGACACAGGGAGACTTATCGTGAAATTAGCCGGGAAAGCTGGAATGCCAGACGTCATTTCTTATTTTGTCATAAAAACTCAACCGAAATCGAGTCAAAGCGATAACATTGTTATTGATGTTTTAAAACCGTCGTTTATTTGGCAGAGTAAAAACAAATGACACACAAGTTATAACAGTTCTCTTCTGTACAACAAA
>NW_018403980.1:20511-20658 GCF_002113885.1 Mizuhopecten yessoensis
CATTACATAGTGTAGGTTTACATTACATAGTGTAGGTAGACATGAGTATTACATAGTGTAGGTTTACATTACATAGTGTAGGATTACATGTTTATAACATATTGAAGGTTTACATGTTAATTACATAGTGTAGGTTTACATGTTTAT
>NW_018403981.1:0-113 GCF_002113885.1 Mizuhopecten yessoensis
TGCACTCATTCATGTACTAGATGTACCTACTGCTTATTATACCACCTAATACGTACTGTGTAGGGTAAAGCATACTGTACTGATTCATGTACTACCTACTACTTATTATACCA
>NW_018403981.1:4973-5146 GCF_002113885.1 Mizuhopecten yessoensis
CTTACTACGTACTGTGTAGAGTACACCATGGTTCACCGATTCATGTACAAATGTACTACCTATAAGCTACTACTTATTGTACCACCTGCTACGTACTGTGTAGGGTACAGCATACTTTACTGATTCATGTAGTACATTTACCTACATCTTATTATACCACCTACTACGTACTG
>NW_018403982.1:0-113 GCF_002113885.1 Mizuhopecten yessoensis
TACACCACAGTGTTAGCAAACAACGACAGATACACCACAGTGTCAGCACACAACGACAAATACATCAAAGTGTCACCACACAACGCCAAATACAGAATAGTTCCACCAAACAA
>NW_018403982.1:4323-53441 GCF_002113885.1 Mizuhopecten yessoensis
ACAAATACATAAAAGTGTCAGCACACAACGACAAATAAATGATAGTATTAGCACACAACGCCAAATACACCACAGTGTCAGCAAACAATGACAAAAACATAATAGTGTCCAAATCCACCACAGTATCAGCACACAACGCAAAATACATAATAGTTCCACCACACAACGACAAATATACCATAGTGTCACCATACAACGATAAATACATTATAGTGTCACCCCACAACGACAAATACATAGTAATGTCAGCACACAACGACAATTAAACCATAGTGTCAGCACACAACGACAAATAAATGATAGTATTAGCACACAGCGCCAAATACACCACAGTGTCAGCAAACAATGACAAAAACATAATAGTGTCACCATACAACGAAAAATACACCATAGCGTCACCACACAACGGAAAATAAATCACAGGGTCAGCACACAATGACAAATACACCACAGTGTCACCACATAACGACATATACATAATAATGTCAGCACACAACGCCAAATACACCACACTGTCAGCACACAACGACAAATACACTACAGTGTAAGCACACATAGACAAATACACCACAGTGTCAGCACACAACGACGAATACACCACGGTGTCAGCACAAAACGCCAATTACACCATAGTATCAGCACACAAAACAAATACACCACAGTGTCAGCACACACAACAAATAGACCACAGTGTCACCACACAACGACAAATACATAATAATGTCAGCACACAACGACAATTAAACCATAGTGTCAGCACACAACGACAAATAAATGATAGTATCAGCACACAACGACAAAAACATAATAGTGTCACCACACAACGCCAAATACACCACAGTGTCACCACGCAACGACAAATACATAATAATGTCAGCACACCCACCAAATCCATCACAGAGTCACCACACAACGATAAATACATCATAGTGTCAGCACACAACGACGAATATACCATAGTGTCACCACACAACGACAAATACACCAAAGTGTCTCACCACACAACGATAAATACATAATAGTGTCACCACAAAACGACAAATACATCATACTGTCAACACACAACGACAAATACATCACAGTGTCAGCACACAACGCCAAATACGCCACAGTGTCACCACACAGCGACAAATACATAATAATGACAGAACACAACGACAAATACACCATAGTGTCAGCACAAAACGCCAAATACATTAAACTGTCAGCACACAACGACAAATATACCATAGTATTATTACACAACGACAAATCCACCACAGTGTTATTACACAACGACAAATACATAATAGTGTCAGCACACAACGACAAATATGTAATAGTGTCACCACACAACGACAAATACATAATAGTGTCACCACACAACGACAAATACACTATAGTGTCACCACACAACGACAAATACATGATAGTGTCACCACACAACGACAAATAAATAATAGTATCAGCAAACAACGACAAATACATATTAGTATCACCACACAACGAAAAATACATCAAAGTGTCAGTACACAACGATAAATACATCACAGTGTCAGCACACAACGACAAATACACCATAGTGTCAGTACACAACGACAAATACACCATAGTGTCAGCACACAACGACAAATACACCACAGTGTCAGCACACAACGACAAATACACCATAGTGTCACCACACAACGACAAATAAATAATAGTATCAGCAAACAACGACAAATACATAATAGTGTCACCACACAACGACAAATACATAATAGTGTCAACACACAACGACAAATACAACAAAGTGTCACCACACTACGACAAATACACCACAGTGTCACCACACAACGACAAATACACCATAGTGTCACCACACAACGACAAATACATAATAGTGTCAGCACACAACGACAATTACATGATAGTGTCAGCACACAACGACAAATAGATAATAATGTCAGCACACAACGACAACGACAAATATACCATAGTGTCACCCGACAAATAAATTATAGTATCAGCACACAACGACAAATACATCATAGTACCAGCACACAACGACAAATACAACCCAGTGTCAGCACACAACGATAAATACATAATAGTGTCACCACACAATGACAAATACATCATAGTGTCAGCACACAACGCCAAATACACCACAGTGTCACCACGCAACGACAAATACATAATAATGTCAACACACACGCCAAATCCACCACAGAGTCACCACACAACGATAAATACATCATAGTGTCAGCACACAACGACAAATATACCATAGTGTCACCACACAACGATAAATACATAATAGTGTCACCACACAACGACAAATACATCATACTGTCAGCACACAACGATAAATACATCACAGTGTCAGCACACAACGATAAATACATAATAGTGTTACCACACAACGACAAATACATCATAGTGTCAGCACACAAGGACAAATACATCACAGTGTCACCACACAACGACAAATACATAATAATGACAGCACACAACGACAAATACACCACAGTGTTATTACACAACGACAAATCCACCACAGTGTTATTACACAACGACAAATCCACCACAGTGTTATTACACAACGACAAATACATAATAGTGTCACCACACAACGACAAATAAATAATAGTATCAACACACAACGACAAATACATATTAGTATCACCACACAACGACAAATCCACCACAGTGTTATTACACAACGACAAATACATAATAGTGTCACCACACAACGACAAATATCTAATAGTGTCACCACACAACGACAAATACACTATAGTGTCACCACACAACGACAATTACATAATAGTGTCACCACACAACGACAAATAAATAATAGTATCAACACACAACGACAAATACATATTAGTATCACCACACATCGACAAATACACCATAGTGTCAGCACACAACGACAAATACAACAAAGTGTCACCACACAACGACAAATACATAATAGTGTCAACACACAACGGCAAATACATAAGAGTGTCAACACACAACGGCAAATACATAAGAGTGTCAACACACAACGACACATACATATTAGTATCACCAAACATCGACAAATACACCATTAATGTCAGCACACCCACCAAATCCATCACAGAGTCACCACACAACGATAAATACATAAAAGTGTCAGTACACACCGATAAATACATCATAGTGTCAACACACAACGGCAAATACATCATAATGTCAACGCACAACGACAAATACATATTAGTATCACCACACAACGACAAATCCTCCACAGTGTTATTACACAACGACAAATACACTATAGTGTCACCACACAACGACAGATAAATAATAGTATCAACACACAACGACAAATAAACTATAGTGTCAGCACACAACGATAAATACATAATAGTGTCCACACACAACGACAAATAAATACATAATAGTGTCCACACACAACGACAAATACATAACAATGTCCCACAGTGTTATTACACAACGACAAATACAACAAAGTGTCACCACACAACGATAAATACATCATAGTGTCAGCACACAACGACAATTACACCACGGTGTCAGAACACAACGACAAATACATCACAGTATCAGTACACAATTATAAATACATCATAGTGTCAGCACACAACGACAATTACACCATAGTGTCACCACACAACGACATATACATAATAGTGTCAGCACACAACGATAAATACATCACAGTGTCAGTACACAACGATAAATACATCACTGTGTCAGTACACATCGATAAATACATCATAGTGTCAGTACACAACGATAAATACATCATAGTGTTAGCACACAACGACAAACACAACAAAGTGTCACCACACAACGACAAATACATCACAGTGTCAGTACACAACGACAAATACACCATAGTGTCAGCACACAACGATAAATACATCATAGTGTCAGCACACAACGCCAATTACACCACAGTGTCAGAACACAACGACAAATACATCACAGTATCAGTACACAACTATAAATACATAATAGTGTCAGCACACAACGATAAATACATCACAGTGTCAGTACACATCGATAAATACATCATAGGGGCAGCACACAACGACAAATACACCACAGTGTCAGCACAAAACGACAAATACACCATAGTGTCAGCACACGACGACAAATACATCACAGTGTCAGTACACAACGACAAATACATCACAGTATAGTATCAACACACAACGACAAATACATACTAGTATCACCACACAACGACAAATCCACCACAGTGTTATTACCCAACGACAAATACATAATAGTGTCACCACACAACGACAAATATCTAATAGTGTCACCACACAACGACAAATAAACCATAGTGTCAGCACACAACACCAAATACATCACAGTGTCAGCACACAACGATAAATACATAATCCATAGTGTCAGCACACAACACCAAATACATCACAGTGTCAGCACACAACGATAAATACATCACAGTGTCAGTACACAACGCCCAATACATCACAGTGTCAGAACACAACGACATATACATCACAGTGTCAGTACACAACGATAAATACATCACAGTGTCAGCACACAACGATAAATACATCATAGTGTCAGCACACAACGACAAATACTCCACAGTGTCAGCACAAAACGACAAATACACCATAGTGTCAGCGCACGACGACAAATACATCACAGTGTCAGTACACAACGCCCAATACATCACAGTGTCAGAACACAACGCCAAATACATCACAGTGTCAGCACACAACGATAAATACATAATAGTGTCACCACACAACGACAAATACACTATAGTGTCACCACACAACGACAAATACATCATACTGTCAGCACACAACGACAAATATATCACAGTGTCAGTACACAACGACAAATATCACAGTGTTATTACACAACGACAAATACACTATAGTGTCACCACACAACGACAAATACACTATAGTGTCACCACACAACGACAAATACACTATAGTGTCACCACACAACGACAAATACACTATAGTGTCACCACACAACGACAAATACATCACAGTGTCTGAACACAACGACAAATACATCACAGTGTCACAACACAACGACAAATACACCACAGTGTCAGCACACAACGACAAATACATCATAGTGTCAGCACACAACGACAAATATATCACAGTGTCAGTACACAACGACAAATACATAACAGTGTCAGTACACAACGATAAATACATCATAGTGTCAGTACACAACGATAAATACACCACAGAGTCACCAAACAACGACAAATACATAACAATGTCACCACACAACGACATATACACCACAGTGTCAGCACACAACGATAAATACATAATAGTGTCACCTCACAACGACAAATACATCACAGTGTCAGCACACAACGATAAATACATCACAGTGTCAGTACACAACGATAAATACATAATAGTATCAGCACACAACGACAAATACATAATAGTATCAGCACACAACGACAAATACATAATAGTATCAGCACACAACGACAAATACATAATAGTGTCACCACACGACGACAAATACATAACGGTGTCAGAACACAACGACAAATACATCACAGTGTCAGCACACAACGATAAATACATAATCGTGTCACCACACAACGACAAATACATCACAGTGTCAACACACAACGACAAATACATCACAGTGTCAGTACACAACGACAAATACATCACAGTGTCAGAACACAACGACAAATACATCACAGTGTCAGAACACAACGACAATAGTATCAGCACACAACGACAAATACACCAAAGTGTCACCACACAACAACAAATACATAACAGTGTCAGTACACAACGATAAATACATCACAGTGTCAGTACACAACGACAAATACCTCACAGTGTCAGTACACATCGATAAATACATCATAGTGTCAGTACACAGCGATAAATACACCACAGAGTCACCAAACAACGACAAATACATAACAATGTCAAATACACCATAGTGTCAGCACACAACGACAAATACACCACAGTGTCAGCACAAAACGACAAATACACCATAGTATCACCACACAACGACAAATACATAACAGTGTCAGTACACAACGACAAATACATAACAGTGTCAGTACACAACGATAAATACATAATAGTGTCAGCACACAACGACAATTACATGATAGTGTCACCACACAACGACAAATACATAATAGTGTCAACACACAACGACAAATACACCACAGTGTCAGTACACAACGATAAATACATAATAGTATCAGCACACAACGACAAATACACCAAAGTGTCAGCACACAACGACAAATACATAACAGTGTCAGCACATAACGACAAATACACCAAAGTGTCAGCACACAACGACAAATACATAATAGTGTCAACACACAACGACAAATACACCACAGTGTCAGTACACAACGATAAATACATAATAGTATCAGCACACAACGACAAATACACCAAAGTGTCAGCACACAACGACAAATACATAACAGTGTCAGCACATAACGACAAATACACCAAAGTGTCAGCACACAACGACAAATACATAATAGTGTCAACACACAACGACAAATACACCACAGTGTCAGTACATAACGACATATACATAACAGTGTCAGTACACAACGACAAATACATCACAGTGTCAACACACAACGACAAATACATCACAGTGTCAGTACACAACGACAAATAAATAATAGTATCACCACACAACGACAAATACACCATAGTCTCAGCACACAACGACAAATACACCAAAGTGTCAGCACACGACGCCAAATACCCCATAGTGTCAGCACACAATGACAAATACACCATAGTGTCACAACACAACGACAAATATACCACAATGTCAGCACACAACGGCAAATACACCAAAGCGCCACCACACGACGACAAATACACCAAAGAGTCAGCACACGACGCCAAATACACCAAAGTGCCACCACACGACGACAAATACACCAAAGTGTCAGCCCACGACGCCAAATACACCATAGTGTCATCACACAACGACAAATACACCATAGTATCAGCACACAACGACAAATACACCTGTCAACACACAACGACAAATACATCCAGCACACGACGACAAATACATCACAGTGTCAGTGACAAATACACCACAGTGTCAGTACATAACGACATATACATAACAGTGGCAGTACACAACGACAAATACATCACAGTGTCAGTACACAACGATAAATACATAATAGTATCAGCACACAACGACAAATACACCACAGTGTCAGTACATAACGACATATACATAACAGTGGCAGTACACAACGACAAATACATCACAGTGTCAGTGACAAATACACCACAGTGTCAGTACATAACTACATATACATAACAGTGTCAGTACACAACCCACACAACGACAAATACATAATAGTGTCAACACCCAACGACAAATACACCACAGTGTCAGCACAAAACGACAAATACACCATAGTATCACCACACAACGACAAATACACCACAGTGTCAGCACACAACGACAAAAACACGATAGTGTCAGCACACAACGACAAATACACCAAAGTGTCTTCACACAACGACATATACATAATAGTGTCAGCACACAACGGCAAATACACCAAAGTGCCACCACACGACGACAAATACACCAAAGTGTCAGCACACGACGCCAAATACACCAAAGTGTCAACACAATGACAAATACACCACAATGTCACCACACAAAGACAAATATACCACAGTGTCAGCACGCGACGCCAAATACACCATAGTGTCAGCACACAATGACAAATACACCATAGTGTCACAACACAACGACAAATATACCACAATGTCAGCACACAACGGCAAATACACCACAATGTCAGCACACGACGCCAAATACACCAATTATAGCGTTAGCCCATAACGTTCAATTAAATAAACCACAATGTCAGCACAAGACACCGTGAATCAGGAGCAGACCTTACCTGAATTCCATGACTTTATATTAGTATATGACTGGTGCTAATTTACAGCCCTGATTTGAGGAGTGACGTCATGTGACGAGTCTGTACTTATGCTACAGACCTCGACCTACTTAAAACAGGCCAAAGTAATTGCCCAGCCATCGATTAACTGCCGATCAAATAATTTGTTACAGACCTCGTTCTATAAATAGAAAAGTGTTACAGATCGCTACTTAAAACAGGCCAAAGTAATTGCCCAGCCATCGATTAACAACAGCCAATCAAATCATCTGTTACAGACCTCGTTCTATGAATAGAAAAGTGTTACAGGCCTCGCCCTACAAATTAAAAAAGTGTTTCAGACCTATAAGTTTAATACAGAGAGTCACCTTCAACGTTGTTGTTTTTTTATTGTAAATAGGTATTGGAAAGTTCCTTTCCTGTTAACGTTGTTTCTTTTTATAATCGTACAGAGACGATCACAATATATGTTATAGTCTATGACTGGGCCTTATAAGGATTTTTAACGAAAGTTTAAACATAACAATAATCTTGCCCGTGAGAGCAGTGGATTTACTCTGTTTCTAAACATTTTCTTCGTGTTGGTTAATATGGATGGTGAAAAGATTCATGTAGCACAACCAATGAGTGGTTCTATGTGACGTTTATATGACTATTACGGTATTTACTCTGTCACCTTCATCTGAAAAATGACCAGTGAAGCGTTTGTACACAAAGGTGTAAAAGATGTACGAGTTGTCCCCGCAAATCGATGTCGATTCGGCTACGTACAATTAATTGTTATATATGTACCGAAATGAACCGATTCAGCTACGCTTTGTTTAATACTTGATCATAGATGTTTTCAAGCGGCAGATACAGGAAGCTATCTGGATACGCCGCAGAGGGCCAGTTCTAAATTGAGATGAGGGGGCTCATAGACTCTCGCACATTCAACAAATTTTGCATTTAAGGAAATCTGAATAAATATATTGTATGTACACAATTGTAACTTTTTGCTTAGTGGGCCAGAAATGTCAGAGAAATGCTGAACATTTTACCTTTTAGAACCAAGCTATTAAAGTTCACCCTAGAGCGCTTGTTCAAAGCATTTATCAGCTACCGAGTCACCCTTTCTTGCTATGATTTATCTTAAGTTGATTCAGGAAAATGCTGTCATTTTGTTGTTTTGTTTAAAAAAATATGTTACTTTTCTACATATTTGGTACTGTCTCATTTCATGCGTGTTCATGGAAAATGTAATATCTAACAAACAAACAAAACAATCTCATAAGCAAATTACAGAAAGTGCTTTCTTATTTAATTTGATCAGTTTTGATTCCTACGGACAATTTAGTTTAGAACTGGTAGATGTATATTGACCTTTGTCATCACCACCATACTACTACCAATCCTGTGTGATAACTGAGTGGCATTTCTTCAGCATTATGTTGTTTGTAGGGGAGGGTTCGACAACTAGGTCACAGCTATTTCTCCCAAGGTACTCATAGAATAAGTTAAAGGGAAATATTTAAAAATGAAACTCACGAAAATAGCGTAATATTTAATATTGGATACGAGTAAGTTATCCATTAAGTACTTATTAAATGTCTTGCAATGAGAGAAATGCAATATTAATAACTTTCAAAGTGAAATGAAACGACGCCAAGATGGGAACACACTTTCTCTATCTTCTATACATCATGCATGCTCACACAAAGTCGTTAATCCTGCTTTACTCTAAACATGGATAGTTAACGTAGTATACACCTTGGATCCAAATAATCTCACTACCTAACACTACGTCACACAAGTTGTCAATTGCATAAGCCATGTACCGATAACAACGGCACGTGTGTAACATCCCTCTACACATGATGGCCCATACTGTTCACGTGATCCACACAAACACTTTCTGAATATTATCACACTAGGTAGCTCCCAGTGGATTATTAAATAAAATTGCTTGCTTTTATGGCAAAGGAATGTCCACAAATTGTCTAAAATATTTGAAACGAGGTCCTGATTTTATCAGAAGATACATTGGACAATTACACTATACACCAGAAACTGGTTATATAATCTGTATCACCTACAATACCAGTACGTGTCTGTGTGTACAGGGTTTAGTAGAAAGTTCAATCGTAAACAGTTAAATGTATTGGACGTGGACACACCCATCAACTGGCGACGCTGATGGTATTAACATGGAGATGCCTGTCCCACCCACGCACTGACACCTCGTCAGAAGTAGGGTCGACTGCCTTTGTAACAGCGCCATAAATCATATAGACGTGGTATCAAGTCAAATAAATAAACCAATACAATTTCAATTTACTATCTCAATTTATTTTGCATTATCTTTGTGTTCGTTAATGCTGGTATTATGTTATACAACTAGATACTAATTCGTTTAATAATTTGAATAAAACCTGACATGTCACCCGACTACCATACGAGTTCCAGTTGGCCACTCCACGTGATGACGTCATCACATCCATACCCCCATCTACACACGCCTTTGCAAAGACCTCACTCCTGCGGTTGCCGTTCCTGTTTTGTCAATGTTCTGTATCAATTGTGATACTAATCTTCCGTTCGTTCAAGTTTCACCTGCTCTTTTGTTTTGTTGACATAAAAATCATTATATGTGACGATGAAACCACTGTCCTAGATGGAATCTGATTGGATACGTTTATCGTCAAACGTCTATAAAAAGATCTTGCGCAAAAGTATGTAGCGCCAATAAGAGTCTGGAGAGTTCCGCGAAGGGTTTGTAGTCGTTAACAGACCAAATACCCGAAAGTCTTACTGCGATACTTACCGGACTGTTTAACACACGGACTTTCCCATCGTTAACAATGAGACTCAATTGGAATGAGACTTTAATTATGTGTTTTCTATTAACGCGAATGACTAGTGCGTTGCCGAAAAATTTCCGGGACGCGTTGTACCCAGTATACGGCGGTGATGACGGCTACGTCATCAGATGTTGCTTTGTTGACATTTTCTGTTCTGATATGTGTTTAGAGGCACCACAGTCAAGAAGACAGATATCACCATATCATAAAAGAAATAGTGGGAGAAGAAGTCATGCTTTTCATGTTATCAAACAACACAGGATTCGACATGGAAGACATAAGACAAGAACATTTTCAAAGCACATACTCGACAGAAATACAGGTGAGGATGATATTGATGATATTACAAACATTCAGAAACAACGTACCTGCGATATGTATCTTTCGTGTATAGTATCTGTCGTATATAGTATCTGTCGTGTAAAGTATCTGTCGTATAAAGTATCTGTCGTGTAAAGTATCTGTCGTATATAGTATCTGTCGTATATAGTATCTGTCGTGTATAGTATCTGTCGTATATAGCATCTGTCGTATATAGTATATGTCGTGTATAGTATCTGTCGTATATAGTATATGTCGTTTATAGTATCTGTATATAGTATATGTCGTGTATAGTATCTGTCGTGTATAGTATCTGTCGTATATAGTATATGTCGTTTATAGTATCTGTATATAGTATCTGTCGTGTATAGTATCTGTCGTGTATAGTATCTGTCGTGTATAGTATCTGTATATAGTATATGTCGTTTATAGTATCTGTATATAGTATATGTCGTATATAGTATCTGTATATAGTATCTGTATATAGTATCTGTATATAGTATATGTCGTATATAGTATCTGTATATAGTATATGTCGTATATAGTATCTGTATATAGTATATGTCGTATATAGTATCTTTCGTATATAGTATCTGTCGTATTTAGTATCTTGAAACGATTCTTTTACAATCTTTGATGACACGTGTGTAAAGGATTAGGTGTTTCATTGTTTTATCAATAGTGTCTTTTATCGCTACAGCTGCTGTCAAATTCTTTAATTGCTTCTTAAGTGACTAAATAGACTTTTAAATCTGTACCATGACTTTCATTCGGATTAATGGAGGTGGAAACGTTGTTTTTCTGTGTAGATGACATTAAGTGCGTAACAAATTATCTTCTCTTTCGATTCAATATTTATATTTTATTTTTTAAACATATGCTTCTACTTCAATGTTGAAGGTTTTAAAAATGAAACATTGCTACAATTATTTAAGTATTTCTGACGAGCATTTCTGACAGTACGGAACATCTATCACAAAACGTATTAATAATAAAATCAATAAATATATATCTCAAAAATATATCTTAATACAATATTGGAACTAATAAATGTGTAAAATCACATTTAAAAAATACGTCAAACGTGAATTAAATTCAAATTAAACATAAGCTGTTGAAACAATTGAATTAAATACTACGATACCTCTGTCTCTTATTGTTCCGTTAACAATTACACAAACAATACACACGCCTGTTAGTCGTCCTAACACTAGAACATTTAACTTTAACTATATGTGGGACAGCCTGTTAGTCGTCCTAACACTAGAACACTTAACTTTAACTATCTGTGGTACAGCCTGTTAGTCGTCCTAACACTAGAACACTTAACTTTAACTATCTGTGGGACAGCCTGTTAGTCGTCCTAACACTAGAACACTTAACTTTAACTATCCGTGGTACAGCCTGTTAGTCGTCCTAACACTAGAACATTTATCTCTAACTATATGTGGTACAGCCTGTTAGTCGTCCTAACACTAGAACACTTAACTGTAACTATCTGTGGTACAGCCTGTTAGTCGTCCTAACACTAGAACACTTAACTGTAACTATCTGTGGTACAGCCTGTTAGTCGTCCTAACACTTGAACACTTAACTTTAACTATCTGTGGTACAGCCTGTTAGTCGTCCTAACACTTGAACACTTAACTTTAACTATCTGTGGTACAGCCTGTTAGTCGTCCTAACACTAGAACATTTAACTTTAACTATCTGTGGTACAGCCTGTTAGTCGTCCTAACACTAGAACATTTTACTTTAACTATATGTGGTACAGCCTGTTAGTCGCCCTAACACAAGAACATTTAACTTTAACTATATGTGGTACAGCGTGTTAGTCGTCCTAACACTAGAACACTTAACTTTAACTATATGTGGTACAGCCTGTTAGTCGTCCTAACACTAGAACACTTAACTTTAACTATTTGCGGTACATGTACCCACCCTATTTTAGCATCCACTTCCAAACGTGGTCTCGCAAATTTCAGTTTTACATATCGTAGCTTCTTGAAATTTATCTCGATTTCGATTTCAGAAACTGTAAGTTCCATAATGGTATGAAGAATATAATGGTAACATTTCATTAAGCCATATCTTTAAATGGCAGACATTTCTAGCTTCATACAGTTTGTTGTGTCGATGCTCACTGTGCTGAACATTGCACATAGTTTAACTTGTCAATTGAAAGTATTTTAATACGGGAATGCTACTCTTAATGAAACAAGTCTGAAAATTTAACTAATTTCTAAACACTTATATTCACCGGCTTTCAACTTCCATTGACCTTATGACATACATTGTATCTCAACTTATTTATCAGCACTATTACATTTAACTAGTTCTCTCATAACATTAAATCAAACCTCCATTTCCTTCATCAATTTTATAACATATATTATCATCTTTCTTCATTAGTACAACAATTTATCTAATTATTTCATTACATTAAATCAGACCTCCATTTCCTTCTTTAAACACTTTAAATGATATCTTGAACTCTTTAGATATTTAAGTAAATCCCCATTTTCTATATCAATATTGTGCCATATTTCCTTTTCTCTCATCAGAACTTTCAAATATATGTAGATTACCTCATTTTCTAACTCAATACTACTACATATTTCCCTTTCCCTCATAAACATCATAACCTACATACCTTTTCTTCATCAGCAATATATAACATATAACCATTTTTATTAACATTATATTCATCAATTGATCATTAACATGATAGCAGACATGAATTTCTTTAATATTATTATAACACACATTTGTTTATTGAGTAAAAATATTATAGAATTGGTTTATTTTCTTTCTCAATTTTATTGCATTAAACTGGAGAAATATAATAAAATAACTAACAAACACGTTACTAAAGTGATTTAATTAAAATAACAGTCGACAGTGGTAAACCCGTTTATTCGTGTGTATTATAAGAGATTTGCACGAATTGTATGTCAGAGATTTAAAATTCAATTCTAATGTAAAACCCGCCGTTTAGAAATGGGATTATTGAATAAACTCGCGTCAAAGTTCACTGACTTGGTGTATGTTGGTACAGCGCAAATACGACAGTCCAACATCTGCGAGAAAAGGGATGTTGCTGCGAATCTGTTGATACTAACTCTGGGACCATACTAAGAAAAATAGACAGTGGTACCATATATTAGCTATTAGAAGATATTTCATTTCATGTCAATTTTATAAATCGTGTCTTCATTTTAAGATTTCCACCTGAGCTTTACCAAAAACTTCAGAACAACAAGTTTCATAAATCTCAAATGAAATGAAAAAGAAATTGAAATGTATAACTAAAACAACGGAACAACGAGTTTCATAAATCTCAAATGAAATGAAATAGAAATTGAAATTTATAACTAAAACTTTGGAACAACGAGTTTCATAAATCTAAAATGAAATAAAATCTTTTTTTTTATCTTTGTCTTTTATAATATTTCCGAGAATATATGCCAATATTCTTTCTAATGTTTTCATCAGATGTATTGTTTTCAATAGGGTTTAGGTTATTTCTATTGTATTCAAGGCGACGTCACAATGTCACGACGTCATGTCTATTGTCTTCAATGCGACGACACAATGTCACGACGTTATGTCTATTGTCTCAACGCTGAAGTCACAATGTCACGACGTTATATCTATTGTTTCAACGCTGACGTCACAATGTCACGACGTTATGTCTATTGTCTCAACGCTGAAGTCACAATGTCACGACGTTATGTCTATTGTGTCAACGCTGACGTCACAATGTCACGACGTTATGTCTATTGTCTTCAATGCGACGTCACAATGTCACGACTTTATGTCTATTGTCTCAACGCTGACGTCACAATGTCGCGACGAAATGTCTATTGTAGCAACGCTGACGTCACAATGTCACGACGTTATGTCTATTGTCTTCAATGCGACGTCACATTGTCAAGACGTAATGTCTATTGTCTCAACGCTGACGTCACAATGTCACGACGTTATGTCTATTGTTTGTTTTTTGTAAAATAAAACGACAAAGGTACATTGATGCATCATAATATTAGCATATGATCAACACTGTAAAATCTTATACAAGTTGAGGGTTTTAAACCTCAATAGGTACATAGTAAAACATTAAATGCATTTTTTTATATTGAAAACCTCATTTTTTGCGTGTACTTTGTTTCGCGTGATAAACCAGCGGAATTCATAAGATTCTATTTCAAATCGATAGAATATGATCTACCTTGCACTGATATTCACCAAACATTCAAATAAGCAAATAAGTTTTCTCCCTAATTAACTGGAAAAGGAGTATCTCGTAAAAATAAAGTGATAAACTGTACAAAGAGAATTTAATTGTCGTTGTTCAAATTGCTAGTTTAAAATGAATTTATTATTCCGCAAATGTCATAGCCATGTATACAATGTAATGTGAAACAATAAAGCATCGCACCTGAAAACACAACACTGAAGTTTCATAAAGGCATTAGTTTAATCAATTACGCTCGTTTTGTTTTATATAAAAAAACGTAAGTAACGCGCTTCAAATGCTTAAATTTGTAACATAATAGTTGAACATATACACAGGAAAGTTTAAGGCTAGACAAGCTACTGATATTTACATGTATTGTGATCAAGTGTTTGATAAACTCTTAATCGTTTAATGATTAACATAACTTCACTGTAAACAAATAGTGGTTATTTACAATATGAAACCATGACACTGTGACGTCACAGCTCTAGACCGCCAGACGTTATCAAACGTCAGGCCAATAACAAGTGCCCTTATCTATTTTCACAGAATAATGATTATTGTATGTACAAATACAACTGAAAAAGACACAACAATCCAGGAAGCATAATTGCGTTTCAAATCCAATTTATAATGTTTTCCTTCGAAAAGTGTATGTGGTAACGGGTACAGCAAATCGATTCGCGAGGGATTTTTGTAATATGTAAGTTGATAAATCCTTTGATGTTTGCGCGAAGGTAATAAAATCAGATACCGATTCAGTTCTACCTAAAATAGACTTGTTTCTATTCCGGGTACTGTGAAGCATTTACGCTATCTCAAGTTAGACGGACACATATTGGGATATACTGTTTGAAAGGAATGTAAAGGCAATTTATTCAGTTTAATATCTAAGTTTGTTGACTTATGGTGATCCTCCTTGTCAGCCCGCCTACAACTGGTCACACCTCCCTGATAAGTGGTTAACAAGGACAAATACTTGCCTCCCCCACACTAGCACTTTAACAAAGCCGACATACAACCACACTTGACCCTACGCAATCAAACTACTTTCAATCTCAGCTATAGAAAAATCTAATAGATTAGAAAATAGACTTAAAAGTGATCTTGTTATCCAAAAATGCAGTTGTAAGGTGATGATAACATTATAAATATACGGTTCTATGTTATGAAAAGAGCTGATTGAAAAAAAAAAAAAAAAATGTATTCATGTTTATTATAAACAATAAAACTTTCCGGGACCATTCAAAAACAAAGTTATTAAATATTGTATATCTTCTTTTGTATCTTAATAAACATTTCTTTTCATTATTTATAATTTATTCGTTTTTTTGTTTTTTTTATTTTTTGTGCTAAAATTATTCATATTTTTTTTCAGATATTGATTACACCAACAAGTGGCAGAGAAGGAGGACGTCGTCCAGCTAAGTTGGAATGATACAGCAATTTCACGTTTGGATTTCGGGAGAACAGCATTTTCATATGAATCTCATTTTCAATTTTAAAGCCACTGCGCTGGTAGTAGTGTTACCTTCTGACTTTTGACATATGAAGAAGGAAATATATTTGTGCATTTTACACTGTTTTGTGTATGAAATTGACGAAAAATGAGAGAGAGACAACCCTTAACGATACACAATGCAAATACACATTGTGTTATACATATGTTGGAGAAAGCTGTCTTATATTTTATCAGTAGGTTGAAATCTTGCCTGGAGATTTGATTTCCGAGAATTCCTAATATTTCCTGGATGCGTGAAACTTGACTTGGCTTTAAATGATAATTAATAGCCTGAAACAGCTAGATTCTTTTTCCAGATTATGCGGAGTTGACGTTATCAAAATACTTTTCTTTCCTTGAAACAGTTTGAATGAAGACCAGCATGCTACTAGAATCCTACAGAATCACTGTTATAAACTGTATATGCTTATATGCCTCGCATTTTCTGTCATTGTTGTTCTGTTTGTGTTTTTTATGTTTATGAAAAACTGCAGTTTTACAACAGGTTGTATTGCTGCTTCGAGTGAATTCATATTGAATCGCCAATTTAGATAACAAAATTAAAAAAACTGTGAATCTCGATATACTAGTGACTTAAGAAATGTCTGGTCGCGTTCGAATTAACACTATTTATTAAATTATTTATTATTTATTTGATATAAGAATTAAATACTAAAATAGTATGAAGATGCAAGTCGTCGCAAAACCACATATGATCATGAAATATCTAAACTGATGTCAATCTTGGAATGTCGTATGATTTTCAGCGTCATATTGTACAACTGAATCACGTGGATGTATGTAGTACAACTTTACATGGCTATCTTAAATGTGGACAAATGCCAAGGAGACACACTTATCTTATCGATAACTGATTATTTTATATACTGAGTCAAGATCGCGTGAGAGTTACGTGATTTCAGTTAAGCAGATAATGCCAACCTGCAAGTGAATGCACTTCAGTTAATGTGCATGGGTGATTTCTTGCTGATCCACACTAAATTGATAATCTTTGTGTTGTTTATAAACAAGTGCCATGGAATAAATTAATTGTTTTCTGTGTGTTGCTTTGAAAATGATGTCCACACTTTTATATTGTTGTTGTTTTCATCTTTAATGATACACCTGTTGAACTTAAACAATAAAAATTGTCAATCAAGCAGATGATTTGTTGACTATTTAGTACTGTAAATCATTCACCTACCATTGAATAATATTATTGTTATTAGACTTTTAACGAAAAGATCTGAAAATAATTTTACAAAAAAAAATATATATATATGTCGATGGAATGAAAAGATTATTTCAAATTTCCTTCTAAGTTGTAATCATTCCAAAAACTTGCCGTTTATTGTTTTCATCGTATTTTACGTAGCAACTAAAGCATAATGTCCATGATGAATCGCCAAAATATCATCCACATTTTCCCCACAAAACTTGATTCCGGATTCCACAACTTTTAGTCCGGTAAACATTCGAGTATATATTATTTTCTTCAATTTACGATATAACTTTCCATTTTTTACTTATTTTCTTTAATAACTTGTCGAGTGTGGGGTGACACCTTCCCATATGCCGTCTTGCTATGACATCTACTTTTTCACATGCATGGAGCGTTTTATTCTTTATTTATCTCTGAAAAGGGCATCGCCTTGAATTATTGATAAATTAATTTCCCGCATTGTCGCGTTTAATTTTCTGCGTATCCAGTGCCCATATCTAACTATCATGTCGTTTGGAGACATGTACGTATATATATTTAACAGTAACCAAATCAAACATTTAAGCTTTCCTTCCCAAATTTTGTTGGTGGTAACATGTTATATAAGTACACTTCCGGAACACAAAATGTCATTTTCGGTATTTTATTGGCTTGATGATGTCTTCAATTTTGATTTAAGCATTTCCTCTGTACCTATTTTCTATTATCTAATATTTTTCCCTTTTTTTCCCCTGGTGTTTATCTTGCACTTACAATTACACGTATCAAACATTAGAGTTATAAAATCATTATATCAAACTGTATCGCACGCACAACCCTCAATGTATCAAAACAACATTATCTTACGCAGTACCCTCAATGTATCAAAACAACATTATCTTACGCAGTACCCTCAATGTATAAAACAATGTAACGCTATCTTACTCGCAACTCTCATTGTTTGTTTATTCCTTACAAACTTGTACAATTTGCATAAATCTGACGAGCGGATTTTACACAGAAAATTGCATTCAATTTTGTCGGTGTATGTTTAATAACCCTAAAGATAATAATGGTCATTCCGTGTAATCAAATTAGCTCAAAGTTAAAGAATATGTCTCATTTTTAATGAAAACGAAATATTTTTGCAAAAAAACAACAAAAAAACCACACTGCACTTTGATTTCAGCATTTAATCTTAAAGCGATAGACATTTAAAGAATAAAACAAATATCTGCATTTAGGGAATACAAATTAAAAACTGATGCTAAAAGAGATACAGCGACACAGACAAAGATGGCATTACAATAAACAAATTTAATACTCACAAGCGATACAGCGATACACACAAAGATGGCATTACAATACACAAATTTAATACTCACAAGAGATACAGCAATATACACAAAGATGGCATTACAATAAACAAATTTAAGTAAATGAAGTATTTAAGATAAAAAGTTAGTTTGTTTGACAAAACTATATGTTGAAATATATGCTTACTATATTCTTGTTATTCACAGGACATCTTCGGAATGATAATTTCGTAGGCATATACATATACGTGATTTTAACATTTGTTTTCTAGTGAATATCTGTTGGGAACAGATTGAAAGTTTTATCAGAAGTGTACTAAACTACTGATAGATCGTTTAACGGGTGGGTACAGGTGATGCC
Source organism: Mizuhopecten yessoensis (assembly GCF_002113885.1). NCBI lineage: Eukaryota > Metazoa > Mollusca > Bivalvia > Pectinida > Pectinidae > Mizuhopecten > Mizuhopecten yessoensis. The sequence continues at coordinate 24,025 of NW_018403982.1, forward strand.
ATCCTTGATATCCAGGGGGTACGCTCATTTTCGCTCTCTGCACCCCTGGAATATGTCATAGCAAAATTAAAGGCACGAAGATAGCTGCTTGATTGGTCTCAGGTAAAAAAAAACCCGGACCAATCGCTAGGCTGGTACCTGTCCTTTGAAGATTACAAAGGAGAGACGCCCGACTTCAAAGCCTGTCAATGTTTACCGTTACGTGACCGTGAGCTTATTTGATGTACATCAAAGGATCGATCCTGTCTTCTTGTCTCATCCACAAGGTGTAGCACACTAAGCCTACACTGTTGCTATGACATATTCCAGGGGTGCAAGGAGCGATGGATATCGAGGATGAGGTGATACATGGTGGATACTAATATACTGATAGATCGGTTAACGGGTGGGTACAGGTGATAGATCGGTTAACGGGTGGGTACAGGTGATAGATCGAGTATATAAAAATAAACTGATAATATTTCAATAGTATATACCGACTTCTACTGGACATCAGGATATGTTTTAGAAAGTTAACGCCTTTATATCCACATATGTTTCGAAACGCTTAATACCTGGATTTCCATTCTTTGCACCATTGGTGTTTACTATGTTAGGCTTTCTGCAATAAACATCTAATAAACACCCTTACTTCCTTTAATCCTTTCTTTAATCCGGGTAAATTCAATTTCCTCATTATCAGTATAAATCAATCATATTTAGGCACGTGGAAATCACCGGCTAAACAGGTGGTTAATATGTACATATTGTGTATGGTAAAGCTACAATTAACACCATTATACTACGTTCAACAACACTACGACATAGATGCTTTCTCTGTTATTGTTTACATATATTTGCTAATACATCCCGAATAAGTAAACAAAGTTTATTTCCGAGCAAGGCGGCAAGGCAAACTAAAGTTTAATCAATTTTAGCTTCTTGAAGTGACTATGAGTCGGAATTTTCCGTCAAAAGACCCCGTATCAAGACAATAGATTAATATAAAGCTAAAACAACAGTTACTTACTGCTGCATGGTGCGAGAGAAACCCCCGTTTGATAGGTTGACGTGATATTAAGCTATACCGCACAAATAAATGTATTACAACATTATAGAGAAAAGGTTGCGGCAGAGTTTGCTCATATACATCTAGAACTGTAAACAAAAACCTAATCTATATATCTTAATACTACATAATAACTGGATTTTCTTTGAAAGTCTTCGTTGAAGTGGTTGGGTACAATTATAAAATGGGTGCTGTTCTGAGGTTTTGCGGGGTGTAAAGGGACAATTTAGTGAAGATTTTTATATACAATCTAGTAGCAAAATTCTTCATAATAATGTATTTAAAAATCCTGATGAACAATACATATAGGGATATTGACAAGAGACAATGTATTTTGGCGTTTTCAATCAGTAATGAAGAAATTCTTCACTGTTCAACCGTACGTTTTAGCGACAGGTGTTGATGAACGTCTAATTATCAAATGTGTTATTCAGCCGAGGAGAGAAGGTACATTCTCGCTTTATTCGTCTAACTTCTTTAAAATTCCTACATTTATTCGGATTCAATAGCATCTTTCAAACAACATCTCAATCATCGTTAAAAGCGAGTAATTTACTTTACGTTTAGTCTACTGATATCTTAATTTGTACGGTTTGGAGTTCTCCATTCGGTTCCATCTTGTGTTCCTGCTGTATTTAAACCTGTTTCTTTTTATTCCAATCCGACTGTGAACAGAAATATCTCATTAGATTTATATATTGTGTTATTTATTATTTTTGCTTGCGACGTATTGTGTACATTCAAAGTGACAAGCGTGTGTTATGTGTGAATTCGGATTCATTGTCGGTCGACAGCGTGGTACTGTACATATTTACTTCTCACTGAAAGGCTCGGATATTGCGATATTTCGGTCGTAGCTATATTTATCACCGGATTTCTAAAAAGGTAAAACTGACCTCACTCGACGTTGCCTTCATGTCATGCCATTATCAACTATGTATAACTTCATTAGGAGGTATATGTTTTCCAGTATCTGATCGATATTAAGGGTGTTATTTTACTAAATAGTCCCTTTAAAGGATCCCCGTTCCACTGCCAAAAATCAATCTACGCATTGGAACCTCTTTTCCTGGCATGACTTTATTCCAGTGCTAGACCGTGATTCTAACCTTGGACTCATTAACAAAAAATGTAACGAAAATATTCTATATGTGTTTCTTATTTTGCGGTGTCAGAACATGTGTAGACACATTGGCAGACTTATTTGCAGCCATTTTCATATTGCCCACCAGACAAGTAACTATCATATTGCCCACCAGACAAGTAACTATTTTATTGCCCACCAAACAAGTAACTATCATATTGCCCACCAGACAAGTAACTACATGTATCATATTGCCCACCAGTAAAAGGTAAGAAGTGCCCCGCAATACAACAAATCAAGGTTTTGTGATAAACTTAAATTAATGTACATTGAAATATATCAAAGGCAATCAAAGGTAAACCTAAATTTATAAAATATACAGTGGAATGGTAAAATATGACACGTGTATATGTATAAAATATACGGTGGAATGGTAAAATATGACACGTCTATATGTATAAAATATACAGGGGAATGGTAAAATATGACACGTGTATATGTATAAAATATACAGTGGAATGGTAAAATACGACACGTGTATATGTATAAAATATACAGTGGAAAGGTTAAAAAAAAGACACGTGTATATGGATTAAATATACAGTGGAATGGTAAAATATGACAAGTGTATATGATTATCAGCAACATACATTTTTTGATATTTTGTGGCATCATATACTTAAGATATGATGATTCCATCTTTTACATAGTTTTAATTGGCTATGTTAAACAATTTCAACAATTTATTCTAAATAACCAAAATGGTTAGGACGATGACATTTGGACAGAAGCATGCAGGGATCAAGTGCTACCATGATTGTTCAGATGAATGACCTTCACCTATATTCAAGGTTTCAGGGGTCAATTACCTTAAAACATTTAATAACTTCTTTTAAATAACAAAAAGGATCATAATAATGATATTTGTCCAGAAGCATGCTGGGATAAAATACTACCAGTTTGTCCAAATGAATAACCTTCGCGCTTATTCAAGGTCACATGGGTCAATTATATTACAAACGTTATACAACTTCTTCTGAATAAGCATATGTCCATTGTAATGATATTTTGCTAGAAGCAAGCTAGGATTAAATGCTATCAACTTTGTCTAAATGAATGACCTTTGCGCATATTCAAGGTCACAAGGTTAAATATTCCTTTTTTCAGAATAATATTTAAACAACTTTCAAAAGACCCATGGTGATGATATTTGGCTAGTAGACCCATGGTGATGATATTTGGCTAGTAGAATGCAGGGATGAACGGCTACAAAGTTCGTTTATGGTCTTTACCTTCTTTCAAGGTTAGGTATTGTCAAATGTATATAAACTTGATTTATGACCTAATGTCAATAAACAACAGTTTTAGGTAAGTGATATTCGGCAGGTTGCATGCTGGAATAAGGGTTATAAAGCTTGTTCAACTTAAAAACCTTGTTAGATTTTCAAGGACACAGGAGTCAAATGTTTTAATTTTTACCGGGTTCTTTTGAATGACTTAGCGTCATACATACTTTATTTTGCCTGTAGCTTTATTTTAGTCCAAAGGTTACACGTGTTTGATTAACACCAGGGGAGCGATGCAGGCCCATTTGGCCTCTTGTTCAATCGACAGCTCAATTCATGCCATATTTGATTATAGTCAATGTAGTTGAGATGCCTTTTTCGATATGGTTCGACTCATTTATTATTTTCTGTTGGTAAAGGGGAGACAAGTCAATCCATTTATCAATACAAAATTACGACTAAAATATGTGAGTCACTGCGTGAGTGATCTAACTGGAAACTCTTGTCAGGGGCTCAGTTAAAACGTGTTAGTTTTAAACTCTTGTCAGGGGCTCAGTTAAAACGTGTTTGTTTTAAACTCTTGTCAGAGGCTCAGTTAAAACGTGTTAGTTTTAAACTCTTGTCAGAGGCTCAGTTAAAACGTGTTAGTTTTAAACTCTTGTCAGAGGCTCAGTTAAAACGTGTTAGTTTTAAACTCTTGTCAGAGGCTCAGTTAAAACGTGTTAGTTTTAAACTCTTGTCAGAGGCTCAGTTAAAACGTGTTAGTTTTAAACTCTTGTCAGAGGCTCAGTTAAAACGTGTTAGTTTTAAACTCTTGTCAGAGGCTCAGTTAAAACGTGTTAGTTTTAAACTCTTGTCAGAGGCTCAGTTAAAACGTGTTAGTTTTAAACTCTTGTCAGAGGCTCAGTTAAAACGTGTTAGTTTTAAACTCTTGTCAGAGGCTCAGTTAAAACGTGTTAGTTTTAAACTCTTGTCAGAGGCTCAGTTAAAACGTGTTAGTTTTAAACTCTTGTCAGAGGTTCAGGTAAAACGTGTTAGTTTTAAACTAATTTAGATCAACATAGTCTACCTCTACGGATAGAGCTTTGTACATGATTATGCATGTTGCCGAACTCTTTTTAAATATATGTACGGCAAAGTGTTTTATGAAATAGATTTTCTATGACCATACCATTCTTAAAAAATAACAAGGAAGTAATACCAAGGCGGGCGAAAACAAAAATACCTGAAAGATTATATCTCCAAAGAAACAACTTTCTGCACATCATGATTGCTTATGACTTTGCATAGGCACACTGGCGACGGAATAACTAAATAGACATCCTTGCACAGATACTTCAATAGCGTACAAGCAATAAGTATCTGACTGGGAGTTCCTCAGTTTTCCATATCTTCTGGTAAATTGACTTTCTTCGAGAAGTCAATTTCCCCGTAATCACACTTGTTCTCTATACCATGGATGGCAACCTTTCCAGTCTCTTCGCCGTCTGTCTTCTTGGTGAAATCTACCTCTAAGTACACTAGGCCATCTTTGTTTGTTGTCTACAACAGAGAAGTAAGCTAAGCTAGAGCAGTGACGTTTTAAAGTAGGTTTTGTTTTCTTATTTATTTATTTTTGTATTTGGTTTACGAACTTATAACTTCTATGTTCATTTTAGGACGAACCAGGTTTGATTGCGGCGGAGAAAAAACACCGACCTACGCTAAAGTACCTGACGACTGCCTCATGGCGACCTTAAACCTACGATCCAGTGGTGAGGGCTATTGATCGGACCGATCAGATGCCTGGACATTTGGCCACCACGCCCTTTGTATACAATGTAGAACGTATGCTATCAAGTGATGATATAAGAGACTTCATTCAGATGAGAGCGTTTTCTATCCGAGTAATGTTAAAGTAAAACGTAAACTTAAAGTCTGATAACGTTTCCTGAAAATTGCATATTAAACGGTCAAATAGATGAATGAATCGTGCAGTAATGTAAAGAAGGTAGCAAAGAGATAGCAATATACTTACCCTTGTTGTTTCTGGGCCTAGCTCCTGATTTTTTCCAGCTGAATTAAATAAAATGTAAGAATATTTATTATTTCTAATTGGTCGAGACAAATATTCCGTTCCAATTTTTGATAACGGCCTAGCAATGGGTGAAATTGTAAATTATCGGACGCTAATAATACCAATACTTATATCACATTCATTTTTGATACAATTTGAAACACTAGTTTTTGTATTGACATTCAGGAAATAATATGTATATATTAGAGGTTATCAGTAATACAGTTTCAAATGTCAAACCAATGCACCGCGCCATCATCAGGGGCGCATGCAAAATGTCATAAAATTCACGAAGCTACCTTGATAACACTGCATAAAGTAATGACGCTATGGTGACGTTTTCAGAATAATAGCGCGTTGAAGCTTTTTTTGTCTTTCCCTAGTACTGTATGAAAGAACAGGTCATTTAACCCAAACGTAATATGGAAACCCAACTATCTGGCAATCCCTAACATGTCTGGAAAAATTGCTCTCAAAGAGAGATCATGTGAAACAGCACGTAGCAGAGCAATCTATTGTTGCCTCGAGGTCAAAGTGTCGATTGTAACTGATAGCCGTTACAAAGTCCCCAAACGACCCCTGTAGTCACTAATGAAGCTTATAGAAGATGCGATATTGTTCCTTAAGACCTAATATGCCTAAACACCGAATTTCAGAGTAATTTGACAAAGTCTAAACTTCAACCGATCAGAAGCCTTATGGACAGTATTAAAGTAATGGCGGCCATTTTGTTGAATCATAAAACGGACACTTCAGTTGTTTTCGTGGTGGCATATTACACCTTTATACCAAATGTCATCCAAATCGGACAGTATTTAAATTTTGACCAATCAAAGGAAAAAACGGCGGCCATTTTGTTGAAATGTGAAATCTAAGCAAGGAAGTGATCATTGTCCTATGATACACCTACATACGAAATTCGATCAAAATTGGACAATATTTAAATCTCGACCAATCAGAGGCCAGGAAATGATGGCAGAGTGATCAAATTTGATCAAAAATGGACAATATTTAAATATCTACTAATCAGGGGACAGGAAATGGGGGCCGAGTGATCGTTGTCCCATGATTCACCTACATACCAAATTTGATCGAAATCGGAAAATATTTAAATTTCGACCAATCAGAGGTCAGGAAATGGCGGCCATTTTGTTTAATTACAAAACAAAATTGGATGATGTCTAAATTTCGACCAATCAGAGGCCGCCGTCCGGCGGACCATTCGGATGACCGATAGAAAAACGAAAATACTCTTGCGCACCGCCTGTCATACACGAACACTACTGTAAAGTTTCGTTGAATTCCGCCCTACGGTTTTTGAGAAACATGTCGGAAACCTCGTCGGTGGAAGAAAGTGGAAGAGATAAGAATTATAAAGAAAATTATAAGTCCTCCAAATCCCCGCAGTTATGTTCGCAGTGCAAAAATAGACCTACATATGATATTAGAGCAAAAGTGACTAACATTTAACGTATCGGCCTATGCGGTTGAATTCGTAGTTCCCTAAAACACCTATATTCCAATTTTCAACAAAATCAAACAATATCTAAATTTCGACCAATCAGTAGCCTCCTCGCTATTGCTATGGCAACGAGACCACTGCGATTGAATTTGCAGTCCCCTAATACCCCTATATACCAAATTTCATCAAAATCGAACAATATCTAAATGTCGACCAATCAGAAGCTTCCGTGTGGTTGCTTTGGCAACGAAACCATCTTTGTTGACTGATCGGAAAATGAAAGGTCATTTACACACACCCTCTTCATGATGAACACTTGTGTAAAGTTCCATCCAATAGTTTTTGAGAAATGTGTCGGAAACTGTTACTGCAGAAGAGAAAGAAGAAGAGGAAGAAGAAGAATAACTAGAATTGCGAGCAATAGCGGAAGTCACCCCTCCCCTGTTAACTACGCAGCCATTTTGTTTTTTTGACAAAACAAACAACGCAGTTGTGTTCGTAGTGCCATACTACACCTACATACCAATTTCATCAAAATTGGACGTACTTAAATTTCGACCAATAAGAAGCTGCATTTGGCCGCCATTTTTAATCCAAAGTCAAAATGTTTTGGTGAAACGAGCGCTGTGACGTTATCATCCCTTTCACTAAGTTTCATTATGTTCCATCAAATATAACGAATGTTATTACTGGATATGATTTCGGCCAATCAGAGGCAGCAGCAGCCATCTTGGATGGTTGTCCCGGAAAAAAGGAGTAAGATGCACAACTAGATATCGTACTGATTATGTTTGCAAAGTATGATAAGAATCCCATTTGTAGTTTCTGAGATTAATCGCGGAGAACAGCGGTGGAATAATAATAGGAAGAAGAATAAGTAAGAAACGGAACAATAACAATAAGTCTCCCCGACTTCGTTTGGGGGACTTAATAATAATAAGAATCGGATCAAAAGCAATATGTCTCTCCAAAAAATGTTTGAGGGACATAATAACGGTAATTGAAATATATTAACCGTTTATAAGAAAAAAATCCTCTTTTGTTTTAGTAAAACGAGAATATATTTACCTGTGGGTTTTGATACTGTACTATATATGTCTCTTGGCCCAGCAGACTTGGCTCTGTCTACAATATTGGCAAAAGGTTAGCAAGTTAGAAGTGAGTCAAACTATTCTGTCATAATATACCTTAAAGTAGATTGTCCCGTCACTTTTCTACTGTGTACTTGGCTACCTGTAAATTTGATGTTATTTTCTCTATATTCATAATAGTATCTAAGAAAATTACTGCAGATAACCCACATCCACACCTAGTATTTAATAATACTCGGGTAAGTAATATTACAAATCACAAACATCTAGGGGTTTACTTAAATGAACATGGTAACTGGACACATCATATAAACTTTATTTTTGAAAAGGCATCTAAAAGAGTAAATGTTCTAAGAATGTTAAAATATAAAATCTGTAGAAAGGCACTTGAAATATTGTATACTACACTTATCAGACCTATTCTAGAGTATCCTTGTGTTATATGGGATAACTGTACAAAACAAGAAAAAGATCTCTTGGAATCTATACAGCTTGATGCTATCAGGATAATTACTGGTCTAAGAAAAGGCACTAGCCACTGTATATTATATAAAGAAATAGGGTGGGAAAGTTTACAGAATAGGAGGGATAAACATAAACACATCTTCTTCTTTAAAATAACAAACAAAATAACCCCAAATTATCTACATGAAATTATTCAACCATATATATTAAACCCAGAAGAAAATACATACAATCTTAGGCACTCAAGAATTTTCAATGAGCCCCTTCCTAGAACCACACTATATGCTAATAGTTTTTTTCCCAGTATGATGAACATATGGAACAGTGCCAATAATAACCTTACTAATATTACAAATATTATTACTTTTAAAAGGGAAATACAAAAGGTAATTGTAGGGGACACAGAACAAAATGTATGTACACCTGTATTTAAATACTCTGGTTCACGAAAAAGTAATATATTAATGTGTCAATTAAGAAATGGTGCTAGTCAACTAAACTATAATCTGTTTAAAGATCACTTGAAAAATAGTCCAAACTGTCCTTGTAGTCATGCAATTGAAAACTCTTATCATTTCTTTTTTGAATGTCCTCTCTATACAGAAGAACGACAAACTTTTATGCAGGATCTTATATTAAATGATGAAGATTTCCATAATACAGTACCTGTAAGTACTATTCTAAATGGAATCGCTAGTAATAGTGATTTACAGAACAATCAATTGATGGAGTGTGTGCATAAATACATTAATGCTACAGGACAGTTTAAATAGATAATTTATACAAGCTGTATGTGGTTGGTGTATTATTTGTATTCTGTAAGATAAATTCATTATTTCTGTTAATAGTGGATAATAAATATATATATTTACATATAATATACCAAGGTTGATTGATCACATGGCAACAAATGCCCAGGGACTTTATGTGGTCATGACACTTAAGGTATGATGGAGTAATGTAAATCAATAGTTATAATTTATTTAATTATTGAAAAACTAATAATTTATTATGAAATACCAAAATGCCACATATTTGTATCCTGTGAACTAGTGTACTTTGTTATCATATTTAATACCCAACTGCACATTCATTTAAAACAAATATTAACTACATTAAATAAACCAACAAACCCATGCCTGTAGATACAAATGTGGTGTTAGAGTGTATGAGTGAGTGATTGAGATTATTTTGTGTTCTTATATAATTATTTATGTCTTTTTGTGTTTTCATATTAATATTTTTTTATTTATGTTTTTTATATATATTTTTTTCTGTTTTCTATTAGTTAATTTTTTATTTGATTTTCCAACTCATCTCAAGACATGTTTACATCAAATAAGTCCTGGTACATTTCTTTATCAGCATACATGCATGTATCAGTTTTGCTTTATTTCATGTTGCCGTAGTAAATTTTAGTTGCTCAAGGTCAAGACGTATATCCATATATTTAATTCGATTTGAATACTGTGTATATTCATAACGGTATATTTAATTCTTCTTGACACAAATTTTACAACTATATTAAATATTAATATCGCAAAGTTTGTATTTTTTTCCAAGGACTTTTTTTCTGTAGAAACATGAAAATATTAAGCCAGCCTAATTAAATGTATATTACCTAGCAATAAATGTATCCATGTGTCATGAGATGAGTTGAAATAAAATGTTTGTTTGTAAATATTGTATTCAATGTCTTCAAATATCAAAAGTATGCTGGAAGCCATGGAGAGAGCTTATATAGGCAAAGCCTGTTGCTCAATCCTTTTGTTTAATCAATAAAATATATTTGAAATCTATATTCATACTTAGACAATTATACGTTGCGACCATTATCAGGGAGTTGGAAATTCTCTCTAGTAAGTTAATATTTACGTATTATTCTAACTGAGAATATAACCAATGGCACAGTGGTAGAGCACCGTACTGTATAACAAACAGCTTAACATAAACTATGGCCAGTAATACAGTGATAAAATATCGTGCTTTATAATCAAGAGCAAAACTTCTTCTTTAACCGGAAACAAAGTGGTTAAACATCGTGCTTTATAATCAAGAGCATAACTAATACTTTAACTGTAAACAAAGTGGTTAAGCATCGTGAGTTTCAATTAAGAGCATAACTAATACTTTAACAGGAATCAAAGTGGTTAATCATCGGAGATGAAGAGGTCGGTGATCGACACCTTGTTGAGGAGCCAAAATGATCTCGTGGTAAATAAATTATAAAAGGTTAGTTTTTTAGTATCTAATATTTGCTATAGCAAAAGGGCAAGCAGGCGATGAACTCTTTTCTCATTGGAGATACAACACACAACTATACCTTAAGGTTAATTATTGAGCAATTTCTAACATGTCACTAGAAAAAAGAGTGAATCACAAATAAATTAACGTTAGCAAATTAAAGTTAGAAATACAGCATGTCTCCTGTAAAGTATGGGAACGTGGTAATTTATTCAGTATTCAAATCTTGCAATTCTTATCAAAATTTTAAAAGATGATATTTTGCTAACTATAAAACATATTTCACTAGAAAATAAGCGGATGATTAAATACATGTCAATTTAAGTCAAACACAGCCAATAAACAGAAAAAAAACATATCAATTTACGTACAAATGTAAATTCCTTACTTACCTGAAAGTTTATACCTAAACTAAAAGTGTTAGAATTCAAAGTATATATTTACCTGTTGCACTGGGCTTTGTTCCTGTACCGTATACGTTGCTAGGTCCAGCAGATGCGGGTCTATCTAAAATATCGATCAAAATGTATTTCATGGTTAATTCGTAGTTGAAACTTTATTGGTAATGAAAAGTAGCACAATGTAACGTTTTATCTTTCCTTTTTCATCCATTGTATTTTCAAATGTATGACTATACGAAACACAATAAAATATTCTAGTTATCATATTTAGCTATTATGTAATTAATTATTGAAGGAACAATAAAACATTTAAATTCGGCTTCATTTATGTCTAGAAAATAAATAGAATTAGCAAAAAAACAAACTAAACTATTTTGTCAGATAGACAACCCTTTCCAAACATAAATTGGTTTCAAATTTTAAAAGAGAACAACGTAAAACACAAAACTTTCCTCGTTTCTCAAAGTGATAAAGTAACAAAATGTCGAAAATGTTCTTCTAAATATAATACTCGTCAGGATACGTCATTGATCCGTAAGTCATTATAGTTAACGCTAACATTTTATTCAAGACTGAGGTTATTTTGTCGCCATGTTGAAACAATGAAACCCGTCTATACAGAACAACTAGAGGAACAAGTAAAAACAGTCCATATACAAAGAGGTGGTTTCTATGGATATAAAGTTATTATAAAGAGTCCTTTAACTAGCATATATATACAGATGATATTAGATACAGGTGATATTAGATACAGGTGATATATATACAGGTGATATTAGATACAGGTGATGTATATACAGGTGATATATAATACGGGTGATAAATATAAACAGGTGATAGATAATACAGATGGTAGATATAAACAGGTGATATATGATACAGGTGATAGATATAAACAGGTGGTAGATATAGACAGGTGATAGATAATACAGATGGTAAATATAAACAGGTGATAGATAAAACTGGTGATATATAATACAGGTGGTAAATATAAACAGGTGGTAGATATAGCCAGGTGATAGATAATACAGGTGGTATATATAAACAGGTGATATATAATACAAGTGGTAGATATAAACAGGTGATAGATAATACAGGTGGTATATATAAACAGGTGATAGCTAATACAGGTGGTATATATATAAATAGGTGATATATAATCAGGTGGAAGATATAAACAGGTGATAAATAATACAGGTGGTTGATATAAGCAGGTGATAGGTCATAGAGATGGTAGATATAAACAGGTGATATATAATACAGGTGGTTATATAAACAGGTGGTATATAATACTGGTGGTTAATATAAACAGGTGGTATATAATACAGGTGGTAATATAAACAAATGATAGATAATACAGGTGGTAGATATAAACAGGTGATAGATAATACTGGTGGTAGATATAAACAGGTGATAGATAATACTGGTGGTAGAAATAAACAGGTGATAAATAATACGGGTGAAAAATATAAGCAGGTGATAGATAATACAGGTGGTAGATATAAAAAGGTGATATATAATACAGGTGGTAAATACAAACAGGTGATAGATAATACAGATGGTAAATATAAACAGGTGATAGATAATACAGGTGGTAGATATAAACAGTTGATAAATAATACAAATGTTAAATATAAACAGGTGATAGATAATACAGGTAGTAGATATAAACAGGTGATATATAATACAGGTAGTCATATAAACAGGTGGTATATAATACTGGTGGTTAATATAAACAGGTGGTATATAATACAGGTGGTAATATAAACAGGTGATAGATAATACAGGTGGTAGATATAAACAGGTGATAGATAATACTCGTGGTAGATATAAACAGGTGATAGATAATACAGGTGGTAGATATAAACAGGTGATATATAATACAGGTGGTAAATATAATACAGGTGATATATAATACAGGTGGTAAATATAAACAGGTGATATATAATACATATGGTAGATATAAACAGATGACATATAATACAGGTGGTAAATATAAATAGGTGATATATAATACAGGTGGTAAATATAAACAGATGATATATAATACAGATGGTAGATATAAACAGGTGATATATAATACAGGTGGTAGATCTAAACAGGTGATAGATAATACAGGTGGTATATATAAGCAGGTGATAGGTAATACAGATGGTAGATATAAACAGGTGATATATAATAGAGGGGTGGTTATATAAACAGGTGGTATATAATACTGGTGGTTAATATAAACAGGTGGTATATAATACAGGTGGTAATATAAACAGGCTATCGATAATACAGGTGGTAGATATAAACAGGTGATAGATAATACTGGTGGTAGATATAAACAGGTGATAGATAATACTGGTGGTAAAAATAAACAGGTGATAAATAATACGGGTGATAAATATAAGCAGGTGATAGATAATACAGGTGGTAGATATAAAAAGGTGATATATAATACAGGTGGTAAATATAAACAGGTGATAGATAATACAGATGGTAAATATAAACAGGTGATAGATAATACAGGTGGAAGATATAAACAGGTGATAGATAATACTCGTGGTAGATTTAAACAGTTGATAGGTAATACAGGTGGTAGATATAAACAGGTGATATATAATACAGGTGGTAAATATAATACAGGTGATATATAATACAGGTGGTAAATATAAATAGGTGATATATAATACAGGTGGTAAATATAAACAGGTGATATATAATACAGATGGTAGATATAAACAGGTGATATATAATACAGGTGGTAGATCTAAACAGGTGATACATAATACAGGTGGTAAATATAAACAGGTGATATATAATACAGATGGTAGATATAAGCGGGTGATATATAATACAGGTGGTAAATATAAACAGGTGATATATAATACAGGTGGTAAATATAAACAGGTGATATATAATACAGATGGTAGATATAAACAGGTGATATATAATACAGGTGGTAGATCTAAACAGGTGATACATAATACAGGTGGTAAATATAAACAGGTGATATATAATACAGATGGTAGATATAAGCGGGTGATATATAATACAGGTGGTAAATATAAACAGGTGATATATAATACAGGTGGTAAATATAAACAGGTGATATATAATACAGGTGGTAAATATAAACAGGTGATATATAATACAGGTGGTAGATATAAACAGGTGATATATAATACAGGTGGTAAATATAAACAGGTGATATATAATACAGGTGGTAAATATAAACAGGTGATATATAATACAGGTGGTAGATATAAACAGGTGATATATAATACAGGTGGTAAATATAAACAGGTGATATATAATACAGGTGGTAAATATAAACAGGTGATATATAATACAGGTGGTAGATATAAACAGGTGATATATAATACAGGTGGTAAATATAAACAGGTGATATATAATACAGGTGGTAAATATAAACAGGTGATATATAATACAGGTGGTAAATATAAACAGGTGATATATAATACAGGTGGTAAATATAAACAGGTGATATATAATACAGGTGGTAAATATAAACAGGTGATATATAATACAGGTGGTAAATATAAACAGGTGATATATAATACAGGTGGTAAATATAAACAGGTGATATATAATACAGGTGGTAAATATAAACAGGTGATATATAATACAGGTGGTAAATATAAACAGGTGATATATAATACAGGTGGTAAATATAAACAGGTGATATATAATACAGGTGGTAAATATAAACAGGTGATATATAATACAGGTGGTAAATATAAACAGGTGATATATAATACAGGTGGTAAATATAAACAGGTGATATATAATACAGGTGGTAAATATAAACAGGTGATATATAATACAGGTGGTAAATATAAACAGGTGATAGATAATACTGGTGGTAGATATAAACAGGTGATATATAATATAGGTAGTAAATATAAACAGGTGATGATAATACAGATGGTAGATATAAATAGGTGATATATAATATAATACAGGTGGTAGATCTAAACAGGTGATATATAATAGAGGTAGTAAATATAAACAGGTGATGATAATACAGATGGTAGATATAAATAGGTGATATATAGGTGGTTAATATAAACAGGTGATAGATAAAACTGGTTATATATAATACAGGTGGTAGGTATAAACAGGTGATAGATAAAACTGGTTATATATAATACAGGTGGTAAATATCACCTGTTTATATCTGCCCCCTGTATTATCTATCCCCTTTTTATATCTACCACGAGTATATCGCCTGTTTATATTTACCACCTCTATTATATATCACCTGTTTAATCAATCACCTGTATTATATTACCACCTGTATTATACCACCTGTATTATCTATTGTAGTATATATCACCTGTTTATATATACCACCTGTATTATCTATTGTAGTATATATCACCTGTTTATATGATACAGGTGATAGATATAAACAGGTGATAGATAATTTAGGGGGTAGATATAAACAGGTGATAGATAGTACAGGTGGTAGATATAAACTTGTGATATATAATACAGGTGGGAAATATAAATAGGTGATATATAGGTGGTTAATATAAACAGGTGGTATATAATAAAGATGGTAAATATAAACAGGGGATATATAATACTGGTGGTTAATATAAACAGGTGGTATATAATAAAGATGGTAAATATAAACAGGGGATATATAATACAGGTAGTAAATATAAACAGGTGATGATAATACAGATGGTAGATAGTAACAGATGATATATGATACAGGAGGTAGATATTAACATGTGGTAGATAAAACAGGGGGTAGATATAACCTGGGGATATATAATACAGGTGATTAATAATACCGGTGGCAAATATAAACAGGCGATATATAATACAGGTGGTTGGTATTAACATGTGGTAAAAATAAACAGGTGGTCTATAATACAGATGGTAAATATAAACAGGGGATAGATAATATAGGTGGTAGGTATAAACAGGTGATAGATAGTACAGGTGGTAGATATAAAAAGGTGATAGATAATACTCGTAGTAGATATAAACAGGGGATACATAATACAGGTGGTAGATACAAACAGGGGATATAAAATACAGGTGGTACATATATACAGGTGGTAGATATTTACCACCTATATTATATATCACCTGTTTAATCAATCACCTGTATTATATTACCACCTGTATTATATACCACCTGTTTATATCTACCACCTATATTATATATCACCTGTTTGTCTATATCTGTCACCTGTCTATATCTACCACCTGTCTATCACCTGTTTATATCTAACACCTGTATTTTATATCACCCGTTTATATCTACCACCTATATTATATATCACCTGTTTGTCTATATCTGTCACCTGTCTATATCTACCACCTGTTTATACGTACCACCTTTATTATATATACCTGTCTTATCTAACGCCTGTACAAATATACCACTTGTCTCTATATTAAACAATTCTTTATCTACCACCTGTCCTTATTTACCGCCTAAATAAATATACCACTTGTCTCTACGTTAAACAATTCTATATCTACCACCTTTCCTTATTTACCACCTGCACATATATACCACTTGTCTAAACAATTCTATATCTACCACCTGTCTTATCTAACGCCTGTACAAATATACCACTTGTCTCTACGTTAAATAATTCTATATCTACCGCCTATATTAATTTACCACCTGTACATATATACCACTTGTCTCTATGTTAATCAATTCTATATCTACCGCCTATATTAATTTACCACCTGTACATATATACCACTTGTCTTTATCTTAAACAAATCTATATCTACCACCTGTCTATCACCTGTTTATATCTACCATTTGTATTATATATCACCAGTTTATATCTACGACCTGTATTATCTATCACCTCTTTATATTTACCATCTGTATTAATATATCACCTGTTTATATTTACCTCCTGTATTATCTATCACCTATCTATCACCTGTATTATCTACCACCTGTTTATATCTACCATCTGTATTACCTATCACCTACCAGTATTATCTATCACCTGTATTATCTACCACCTGTATTTTATTTCACCTGTTTATATCTACCCCCAGTATTATCTATCACCTGTTATATCTACCACCTGTAGTATATATCACCTGTTTATATCTGCCCCCTGTATTATCTATCCCCTTTTTATATCTACCACGAGTATTATCTATCGCCTGTTTATATTTACCATCTTTATTATATACCACCTGTTTATATAACCATTCTGTATTATCTATCACCTGGTTATATCTACCACCTATATTATATATCACCTGTTTAGATCTACCACCTGTATTATATACCACCTGTTGATATCTACCATCTCCTGTATTATCTATCACCTATCTATCACCTGTATTATCTACCACCTGTTTTATCTACCACATGTTTATATCTACCACGAGTATTACCTATCACCTGTTTATATCTTCCACTTGTATTATATATCACCTGTTGATATCTACCATCTCCTGTATTATCTATCACCTATATCTACCACCTGTATTCTCTAACTCCTGTTTATATCTACCTCGAGTATTATCTATCACCTTTTTATATCTACCCCCTATATTATCTATCTCCTGTTTATATTACCACCTGTATTATATATAACCAGTTTTATCTATCACCTGTTTATACTTACCACCTGTATTATATAAATAGGTGATATATAGGTGGTTAATATAAACAGGTGGTATATAATACAGATGGTAAATATAAAGAGGTGATATATAATACTGGTGGTTAATATAAACAGGTGATAGATAGTACAGGTGGTAGATACAAACAGGGGATATAAAATACAGGCGGTAGATATAAATAGGTGATAGATAATACTGTAAGTATATATTAAGAGGTGATAGACAATACAGGTGG
The DNA here is from genome assembly GCF_002113885.1 of Mizuhopecten yessoensis. Taxonomy (NCBI): domain Eukaryota; kingdom Metazoa; phylum Mollusca; class Bivalvia; order Pectinida; family Pectinidae; genus Mizuhopecten; species Mizuhopecten yessoensis. The sequence continues at coordinate 42,030 of NW_018403982.1, forward strand.
TACATATAAACAGGTGGTTGATATTATAAATAGGTGAAAGATAATACAGGTGGTAGATGTAAACAGGTGATAGATAATACTGGGGGTAGATATAAACAGGTGGTAGATATAGACAGGTGGTAGATATAGAATTATAGTAACAGAGGATATATAATACAGGTGGTTAATATAAACAGGTGGTATATAATACAGATGGTAAATATAAACAGGTGAAATATAATACAGGTGGTAGATAGTAACAGAGGATATATAATACAGGTGGTTAATATAAACAGGTGATAGATAAAACTGGTTATATATAATACAGGTGGTACATATATACAGGTGGTAGATATATACAGGTGGTAGATATAAACAGGTGATAGATAATACAGGTGGTACATATAAACAGGTGGTTGATATAGACAGGTGATAGATAATACAGGTGGTAAATATAAACAGGTGATAGATAATACATGTGGTAGATATAAACAGGTGATAGATAATAAAGGTGGTACGTATAAACAGGTGGTAGATATAGACAGGTGATAGATAATACAGGTGGTACATATAAACAGGTGATAGATAATACAGGTGGTTCATATAAACAGGTGGTAGATATAAACAGGTGATAGATAATACAGGCGATATATATATACATGTGATATATAATACAAGAAATAGATATAAACAGGTGGTAGATATAGACGGGGGATAGATAATACAGGTGATACATATAAACAGGTTGTAGATATAGACAGGTGATAAATAATACAGGTGGTACATATAAACAGGTGGTAGCTATAGACAGGTGATAAATAATATAGGTGGTACATATAAACAGGTGATCAATATAAACAGGTTGTAGATATAGACGGGTGATAGATAATACAGGTGGTACATATAAACAGGTTGTAGATATAGACAGGTGATAAATAATACAGGTGGTACATATAAACAGATGGTAGATATAAATATAATATATAAAATAAAGGTGATAGATTATACAGGTGGTAGATATATACAGGTGGTAGATATAGACAGGTGGTAGATATATACAGGTGAAAGATAATACAGGTGGTAGATATATACAGGTGGTAGATATAGACAGGTGGTAGATATATACAGGTGAAAGATAATACAGGTGGTAGATATATACAGGTGGTAGATAATACAGGTGGTAGATATAGACAGGTGATAAATAATATAGGTGGTAGATATATACAGGTGGTAGATATAGACAGGTGATAGATAATACAGGTGGTACATATATACAGGTGGTAGATATAGACAGGTGACAGATATAGACAGGTGAAAGATAATACATGTGGTAGATATATACAGGTGGTAGATATAGACAGGTGATAAATGATACAGGTGGTACATATAAACAGGTGGTTGATATAAACATATGTTATATAATAAAGGTGATATATTATTCAGGTGGTAGATATAAACAGGTGGTGGATATAGACAGGTGATAGATAATACAGGTGGTAGATATATACAGGTGGTAGATATAGACAGGTGATAGCTATAAATATATATATATGATATATAATACAGGTGGTATATATAAACCAGTGATATATAATAGAGGTGATATATTTATTTAGATGATAGATCATTTATGTGGAAGGTAATACAGGTAGAAGATATTATCAGGTGATAGATAATACAGGTGATAGATAATACAGGTGATACATAATACAGGTGATAGATAATACAGGTGATACATAATACAGGTGATAGATAATACAGGTGATAGATAATACAGGTGGTAGATATAACCAGGTGATATGTAATACAGGTGGTAGATATAAACAGGTGATATGTAATACATGTGGTAGATATAAACAGGTGATATATACTACAGGTGGTAGATATAAACAGGTGATATATACTACAGGTGGTAGATATAACCAGGTGATATGTAATACAGGTGGTAGATATAAACAGGTGGTATGTAATACAGGTGGTAGATTTAACCAGGTGATATGTAATACAGGTGGTAGATATAAACAGGTGATATGTAATACATGTGGTAGATATAAACAGGTGATATATACTACAGGTGGTAGATATAAACAGGTGATATATACTACAGGTGGTAGATATAACCAGGTGATATATACTACAGGTGGTAGATATAAACAGGTGATATATACTACAGGTGGTAAATATAAACAGGTGATATATACTACAGGTGGTAGATATAAACAGGTGATATGTAAAACAGGTAGTAGATATATAGAGATGATAGATTATACAGGTGGTAGATATATACAGATGATATGTAATACAGGTGGTAGATTAGAGATGTAAGAGTATACTGGTGATAGATATATACAGATGATAGATCATACAGGTGGTAGATATGTAAAGGTGATAAATATTTACATTTAGTATCGAAAGACAAGCAGAAAATAAAATAAGGACAGGTGGTAGATATAGAATTGTTTAACATAGAGACAAGTGGTATATATGTACAGGCGGTAAATAAGGACAGGTGGTAGATATAGATTTGTTTAATATAGAGACAAGTGGTTTATTTGTACAGGCGGTAAATAATGACATGTGGTAGATATAGATTTGTTTAAGATAAAGACAAGTGGTATATATGTACAGGCGGTAGTTATATAGACAGAAGGTAGATATAGAATTGTTTAATATAGAGACAAGTGGTTTATTTGTACAGGCGTTAGATAAGACAGGTGGTAGATATAGAATTGTTTAACATATAGACAAGTGGTATATATGTACAGGTGGTAAATTAATATAGGTGGTAGATATAGAATTGTTTAACATAGAGACAAATGGTGTATATGTGCAGGTGGTAAACTAATATAGGCGGTAGATATAGAATTGTTTAACATAGAGACAAATGGTGTATATGTACAGGTGGTAAACTAATATAGGCGGTAGATATAGAATTGATTAACATAGAGACAAGTGGTGTATATGTACAGGTGGTAAACTAATATAGGCGGTAGATATAGAAATGTTTAACATAGAGACAAGTGCTGTATATATGTAAAGGCGGTAAATAAGGACAGGTGGTACATGTAGATATAGAATTGTTTAACATAGAAATAAGTGGTGTATATGTACAGGTGGTAAATTAATATAGGCGGTAGATATAGAATTATTTAACGTAGAGACAAGTGGTATATATGTACAGGCGGTAAATAAGGACAGGTGGTAGATAAAGAATTGTTTAATATAGAGACAAGTGGTATATATATGTACAGGCGGTAAATAAGGACAGGTTGTAGATATAAAATTGTTTAACATATAGAGACAAGTGGTATATATATGTACAGGCGGTAAATAAGGACAGGGGGTAGATATAAAATTATTTAACATAGAAACAACTGGTATAGTTATACAGGCGACAGGTGGTAGATATAAAAAGATTTTAACATATAGACAAGTGGTATATATGTACAGGTGGTAAATTCGGTAGATATATGCGGATGGTAGATATAGAATTGTTTAATATAGAGACAAGTGGTATATTTGTACAGGCGGTAGATATAAAGGCAGGTGGTAGATAAAGAATTATTTAACATAGAGACAAGTGGTATATTTGTACAGGCGGTAAATAAGGACAGGTGGTAGATAAAGAAAGAAAGGACTTCTACACAGGTTGGATAAATGTAAAGACGGTACAAATATACAGGCGGTAAACAAGAAATATTCAACGTAGAGATAAAGGTATCTATATGTAAATGCAGAAGATTAAAAGAAGTTGTAGATAAAGAATTATTTAACATAGAGAGAAATGGTGTATATGTACAGGTGGTAAATTAATATAGGTGGTAGATATAGAATAATTTAACATAGAGACAAGTAGTATATATATACAGGCGGTAAATAAGGACAGGTGGTAGATATAGATTTGTTTAACATAGAGACAAGTGGTATATATGTGCAGGTGGTAAATAAGGACAGGTGGTAGATATAGAATTGTTTAGACAAGTGGTATATATGTACAAGGGGTAGATATAAAGGCAGGTGGTAGATATAGAATTATTTAACATAGAGACAAGTGGTATATATGTACAGGCGGTAAATAAGGACAGGTGGTAGATATAAAATTGTTTAACATAGAGACAAGAGGTATATATGTACTGGCGATAAATAAGGACAGGTGGTAGATATAGATTTGTTTAATATAGAGACAAGTGGTATATTTGTACAGGCGCCAAATAATGACATGTGGTAGATATAGATTTGTTTAAGATAAAGACAAGTGGTATATATGTACAGGCGGTAGTTATATAGACAGAAGGTAGATATATAATTGTTTAATATAGAGACAAGTGGTATATTTGTACAGGCGTTAGATAAGACAGGTGGTAGATATAGAATTGTTTAACATATAGACAAGTGGTATATATGTACAGGTGGTAAATTAATATAGGTGGTAGATATAGAATTGTTTAACGTAGAGACAAGTGGTATATATGTACAGGCGGTAAATAAGGACAGGTGGTACATGTAGATATAGATTTGTTTAACATAGAGACAAGTGGTATATATGTACAGGTGGTAAATTAATATAAGCGGTAGATATAGAATTATTTAACGTAGAGACAAGTGGTATATATGTACAGGCGGTAAATTAATATAAGCGGTAGATATAGAATTATTTAACGTAGAGACAAGTGGTATATATGTACAGGCGGTAAATAAGGACAGGTGGTAGATATAGAATTGTTTAACGTAGAGACAAGTGGTATATATATGTACAGGCGGTAAATAAGGACAGGTGGTAGATATAAAATTGTTTAACATATAGAGACAAAGGGTATATATATGTACAGGCGTTAAATAAGGACAGGTGGTAGATATAAAATTATTTAACATAGTGGTAAACTAATATAGGCGGTAGATATAGAATTGATTAACATAGAGACAACTGGTATAGTTATACAGGCGGCAAATAAGGACAGGTGGTTGATATAAAATTATTTAACATAGCGATAAGAGGTATATATGTACAGGCGTTAAATAAGGGCAGGTGGTAGATAAAGAATTATTTAAAATAGAGACAAGTGGTGTATATGTACAGGCGGGAAATAAGGACAGGTGGGAGATATAGAATTGTTTAACATAGAGATATAAAATTATTTAACATAGCGATAAGAGGTATATATGTACAGGCTGTAAATAAGGACAGGTGGTAGATATAGATTTGTTTAATATAGCGACAAGTGGTATATTTGTACACGCGGTAAATAAGGACAAGTGGTAGATATATATTTCTTTAACATAGAGACAAGTGGTATATATGTACAGGCGGTAGATATATAGACAGATGGTCGATATAGAATTGTTTTATTTAGAGACAAGTGGTATATTTGTACAGGCGTTAGATTTAAAGACAGGTTGTAGATATAGAATTGTTTAACATAGAGACAAGTGGTATATATGTGCAGGTGGTAAACTAATATAGGCGGTAGATATAAAATTAATTAACGTAGAGCCGAGTGGTGTATTTGTACAGTTGGCAAATAAGGACAGGTGGTAGATACATAATTGTTTAACGTAGAGACAAGTGAAATATATGTACAGATGGTAAATAAGGACAGGTGGTAGGTATAGAATTATTTAACATAGCGATAAGTGGTATATTTGTTTAGGCGGTAAATAAGGACAGGTGGTAGATATATAATTGTTTAACAAAGAGACAAGTGGTATATATGTACAGGCGGTAAATAAGGACAGGTGGTAGGTATAGAATTATTTAACATAGCGATAAGTGGTATATTTGTTTAGGCGGTAAATAAGGACAGGTGGTAGATATATAATTATTTAACAAAGAGACAAGTGGTATATATGTACAGGCGGTAAATAAGGACAGGTGGTAGATATAGAATTATTTAACATAGATACAAGTGGTATATATGTACAGGCGGTAAATAAGGACAGGTGGTAGATATAGAATTGTTTAACATAGAGACAAGTGGTATATATGTACAGGCGGTAAATAAGGACAGGTGGTAGATATAGAATTGTTTAACATAGAGACAAGTGGTATATATGTACAGGCGGTAAATAAGGACAGGTGGTAGATATAGAATTGTTTAACATAGAGACAAGTGGTATATATATGTACAGGCGGTAAATAAGGACAGGTGGTACATGTAGATATAGAATTGTTTAACATAGAGACAAGTGGTATATATATGTACAGGCGGTAAATAAGGACAGGTGGGAGATATAAAATTGTTTAACATATAGAGACAAATGATATATATATGTACAGGCGGTAAATAAGGACAGGTGGTAGATATAAAATTATTTAACATAGAGACAACTGGTATAGTTATACAGGCGGTAAATAAGGACAGGTGGTAGATATAGATTTGTTTGATATAGAGACAAGTGATATATTTGTACGGGCGGTAGATATATGCAGATGGTAGATATAGAATTGTTTAATATAGAGACAAGTGGTATATTTGTACAGGCGGTAGATAATGGCAGGTGGTAGATAAAGAATTATTTAACATAGAGACAAGTGGTTTATATGTACAGGTGGTAAATAAGGACAGGTGGTAGATATAGAATTGTTTAACACAGAGACAAGTGGTATATATGTACAGGCGGTAAATAAGGACAGGTGGTAGATATAGATTTGTTTAATATAGCGACAAGTGGTATATTTGCACACGCGGTAAATAAGGACAAGTGGTAGATATATATTTGTTTAACATAGAGACAAGTGGTATATATGTACAGGCGGTAGATATAGAGACAGATGGTAGATATAGAATTGTTTAACATAGAGACAAGTGGTATACATGTACAGGCGGTAAATAAGGACAGGTGGGAGATATAGATTTGTTTAATATAGCGACAAGTGGTATATTTGCACACGCGGTAAATAAGGACAAATGGTAGATATATATTTGTTTAAAATAGAGACAAGTGGTATATTTGTACAGGCGTTAGATTTAAAGACAGGTTGTAGATATAGAATTGTTTTATTTAGAGACAAGTGGTATATATGTACAGGCGGTAAATAAGGACAGGTGGTAGATATATAATTGTTTAAGATAGAGACAAGTGGTATATATGTGCAGGTGGTAAACTAATATAGGCGGAAGATATAAAATTAATTAACGTAGAGCCAAGTGGTGTATTTGTACAGTTGGCAAATAAGGACAGGTGGTAGATACATAATTGTTTAACGTAGAGACAAGTGAAATATATGTACAGGTGGTAAATAAGGACAGGTGGTAGGTATAGAATTATTTAACATAGCGATAAGAGGTATATATGTACAGGCGGTAAATAAGGACAGGTGGTAGATATAGAATTGTTTAACATAGAGACAAGTGGTATATATGTGCAGGTGGTAAACTAATATAGGCGGTAGATATAAAATTATTTAACGTAGAGACAAGTGGTATATTTGTTTAGGCGGTAAATAAGGACAGGTGGTAGATAAAGAATTGTTTAACATAGAGACAAGTGGTATATATGTACAGGCGGTAAATAAGGACAGGTGGTAGATATAGAATTATTTAACAAAGAGACAAATGGTATATATGTACAGGCGGTAAATAAGGACAGGTGGTAGATATAGAATTATTGACCATAAAGAAAAGGGGTATATATGTACAGGCGGTAAATAAGGACAGATGGTAGATATAGAATTGTTTAACAAATAGACAAGTGGTATATATGTACAGGCGTTATATAAGGACAGGTTGTAGATAAAGGCAGGCGGTAGAAATGTGGCAAATGATCTTTACGGCAGATAACGCAAGTAATAAGTTTTTTTCTATGGTGGGGCCGACGTTGAAACTAATTAAAATAAGGCAAGAATCGTTTAATCTCAAAGTAAATAGTTAGAATCGCGGTAAATAGAACTTACTCCGACTTGATAATAAAGGAAAAGAAATGTTCTGTAACAAGAGGTGAACTTTTATTTATAAAAAATGGATTATTGCATTACTGTTGCTACTTGGTCTGACAACCTCAGCATACACATCATTCACAGGCTTCGGTCGTCCTTCTGTAATTTAGAATTATATGATTTTCAGCAATGTATATGGTACATACAGATATATCAAGTAAAAATTATTTCTGGACAAATGCTTGGACTTTTTATTCACTCACAGCAATGAAAACTAACCAGTATTGTTCATATAAATGTACGGTCAAGCTTGTATATAGATACATAGCTGAAACAATATCTAATAACAAATACGTAATTGAAGAGGGCTTAGAAAATCTATAGTATTTAATTATTCAGTTTAATTAGTCATTATGCACTTTCGTAAGAGTTACGTTTTTCAATGTTGAATTATTGATTATTTTATGGACACATATCATACTTATTCTTTAACATACATATCATGAATATAGAAATATAATTAAAAGTATATCAAATTGGACATTTTGCTATTATAAAAGACGGAAAAAAGTTTTGTAACTGACGAGAATTTGTGACGTCATTGTCTTTTTATAACGAATTCGTTCATTGTTACATCCCAATGAGTGACATAACACGTGCTTTATATATAAAAAAAACTATGTGATGGGGTTATTTGAATGCATGAGGTTGTTTTATAACGTAAAAGCATACATATCACTTGGGCTTAAGCCCTTGTGAAATATATTCATACGCCCAATGCTCGCGTGCAATCGAAGACTTGATGAAGACTCGGATTAACACACGTGTTGTATCGCTTTTATTTCACACCTTTAACTGGTTTATTTGTGTATGATATTTTCTGCAAAACATAACTTATCATGACCTCATAGAAACGGTCTATTGGCTTCCCCTTACAACAATTGGCTTCCCCTAACAACAATTGGCTTCCCCTAACAACAATTGGCTTCCCCTAACAACAATTGCGAAAACAAGACGAATTAATGACGTCACATTAACATAGAGCCGAATGGGGCTGAACTGTTGGGACTCCATTCGGGCTTTGTTGATTTGAACAGTTACTAACCACTGATGAGTTGGAGATAAAAGGTGTACTGGCATTAAGGCAATATCTTGTTATATCAAACAGTGATATTGACAACCTTGTCCTGCATGGCCTTAGACCTGAATGTATCATTTTAGTAAGAGTCACAAGGTTCATAATAAACATTGTTCTTTCTGGTATTTAGGTAAATAATGTTGTTGGGGTTTTTTTCAGAATGGAATGTTATATTTTTTGAAAGGCTGAAACCTCCCTATATATGTAACATCAAACGAACATTTACCTATGAAAGGTTTCGTTACTGGATTGGGATAAAAACTGAGAAAATGTTTCACACAAAATAAAGATGGCTACATACCTGCGTCGTGAATCCCAATGAAGCCTTCTGCGTCGTCAACAGGCTGTTGTGGAAACCCGCGGAGGCCTGCCGGTGCTGTAAACAAATGCCACAATGAATGGATCAAGGGCATTATAGATAGAGGGTACGGTAGCAAATTGGGCTTCGCTGGTATAACGATGTGGTGTAGAGCTACTTCCTGCAACTTAAAAATTCTTTAAATTTTAGATTGGCGTAAAATCTCTAGATCAATAACCCGTCATGAAAATTAGAAAACATCGAATTGCATTTAGAGGTCGATCAATCCATTTATTTAAGATGAAGGTTACCAGCAAGTTAAACTAGGGTGAACTGTTTGTTAAAGTCACATGTTGCGATTCATTTGATAGCAATATACTTGATCGAAATTTGAATATTTCAAAAGCTGCAGGGATCGAACTTTACTAATGTTTCCATTCAGGAATTATAACTTAACAGTACCCATATAGAGAGTCAAATTGTAGGGCCGCAAGGTCTTTGCAAAACTTGACAGGGGAAGTTACTCTAAGCCAAAAAACAACTTCTTTTGTCTGCTTCATCTTCTGTATAAAAGGGAGAATACTCCAAATAAAACTTTGTTATTATCTGAATCAAGCTACTATAAAACTATTTCACAAATATATATGCCATCAGTTTTATTTCATTATTTGATTAATGTCTGTTATAATAAAGGAAAATTTGAATTGAATACTAGTGATCATTGATTACAAAGAATTTGACGCCATCATATTTAGCAAATATGATGAGCGACCCCCCCCCCCCCCCCCCCCCCCCCCACNATAAACGTCGGTCGTGGTTTTTATCGGACGGCTTCGATTGCCATGGGTGAACAAACAACTTAATGTTGCATAATATTTTGTAAATCTAGATAACATTGATAAATACGAGGCAAAAACAGTTCGTGACATATCTGTTTGAGACATTATACTGTGTAATATATTTGTTCTTAATGATGAATTCCTTGTAACAATATGTGTAAGACTTTTATGTATCAATAACAGTTTACATGTTAATAACGGAAACACATTGTATGTCTAACAATGTTTAAAGGATTAACGATACTGCATACAAGATGATATTGTCCGCAGTATAAATTCGTAGGCCACAATTCATTTGTTATATCTTAATATTCAAATTAACTCTCAGTATTCCATTTTGATGAACCAATGACCGCCTCTCATAGATATTTTTTATCTACTATATGCGTGCAATATAATAAAACAAATATCACATTTTTCAGGAGTTGAGAATACCCAAGGAATATCACTTCTTGGTAACAAAAGACCCTATCCCTTTGTATTGAATGTATAAATACAATATATTTGCAAGTTTAAATGGGATTGTAAATGAAGACATTTAAAGCAAGTGGCTTACTATACAATCCCTGTTATTGAATGTATATGTGGTAGTGTTATGGAGGACTATTTTAATGTATATGTGGTAGTGTTATGGAGGACTATTTTAATGTATATGTGGTAGTGTTATGGAGGACTATTTTAATGTATATGTGGTAGTGTTATGGAGGACTATTTTAATGTATATGTGGTAGTGTTATGGAGGACTATTTTAATGTATATGTGGTAGTGTTATGGAGGACTATTTTAATGTATATGTGGTAGTGGTTCGGAGGACTATTATAATGTATAAGTGGTAGTGTTTTGGAGTACTATTATAATGTATATGTGGTAGTGTTTTGGAGGACTATTATAATGTATATGTGGTAGTGGTTTGGAGAACTATTATAATGTATATGTGGTAGTGTTTTGGAGGAATGTTATAATGTATATGTGGTAGTGTTATGGAGGACTATTATAATGTATATGTGGAAGTGGTTTGGAGAACTATTATAATGCATATGTGGTAGTGTTTTGAGAGGACTATTATAATGTACAAGTGGTAGTGGTTTGGAGAAATATTATAATGTATATGTGATAATGTATATGTGGTAGTGATTTGGAGAACTATTATAATGCATATGTGGTAGTGTTTTGTGAGGACTATTATAATGCATAAGTGGCAGTGTTTTGGAGGACTATTATAATGTATAAGTGGTGGTGTTTCGGAGGACTATTATAATGTATAAGTGGTAGTGGTTTGGAGGAC
>NW_018403982.1:59386-67274 GCF_002113885.1 Mizuhopecten yessoensis
ATGGTTTGGAGGACTATTATCATGTATAAGTGGTAGTGGTTTGGAGGACTATTATAATGTATAAGTGGTAGTGTTATGGAGGACTATTATAAGGTATATGTGGTAGTGGTTTGGAGGACTATTATAATGTATATGTGGTAGTGTTATGGAGGACTATTATAATGTATATGTGGTAGTGTTATAGAGGACTATTATAATGTATATGTGCTAGTGTTTTGGAGGACTATTATGATGTATATGTGGTAGTGTTTTGGAGGACTATTATAATGTATATGTACTAGTGTTTTGGAGGACGATTATATATACGCCTACATCATGGTTTCTATCATATTTTACAAACAAGCGAACTATTAAATGTCGTATTGTGATACAAACCGTCTTCCTGGTGTCCATATAAAACATTGTGCTCTCCATTGAGGGTGCCATCAGAATCACCACTGTTTTTATCTTGTCTTTCTGCATAAGAAATGATTACTTTAGTATAAGTATATGTACGTAATATGAAATTAAACATGTTTTTGAAAGAAGAAGAAAAATCCACACAATAAAACAAATAAACAATTGCCACAAAGAGTTTACAGTAGTATATAGTGTATCAATATAAAGTGAACTTCAGTAAGATATCACAAATAAATGATGACTATGGTGGGAAATAGGGCTACGAAGCTTGTGAGCGATAACTTAACTAACATCACTGTTTACAGAGGCAAATACAAATGTACAGTATATTCAAGTTAAGGTTCTACGGAAGCGTTATTACTGCTTACCTCTGTTTTGCTTCCGTCTGAAGACAAAAATGAGAGCAACAATCACAAGCATAATTGCGATGCTGACTGTTACCACAATGATAACCAAAACAGCTGTCAGATGACTGGCACCACCACCATTACCAAATGATCCTTAAAAGAAAGGTAGAACACAATTATTGTTTCTTATCATCTTCGTGGTATAGAAACTAGCTTGGACCTGACCGTAACTTTGTGGTATAGAAACTAGCTTGGTCCTGACCGTAACTTTGTGGTATAGAAACTAGCTTGGTCCTGACCGTAACTTTGTGGTATAGAAACTAGCTTGGTTCTGACCGCATCTTTGTGGTATAGAAACTAGCTTGGTCCTTACCGTAACTTTGTGGTATAGAAAATAGCTTGGTTCTGACCGTAACTTTGTGGTATAAAAACTAGCTTGGTCCTGACCGTAACTTTGTGGTATAGAAACTAGCTTGGTATTGATCGTAACTTTGTGGTATAGAAACTAGCTTGGTTCTGACCGCATCTTTGTGGTATAGAAACTAGCTTGGTATTGATCGTAACTTTGTGGTTTAGAAACTAGCTTGGTCCTGACCGTAACTTTGTGGTATAGAAACTAGCTTGGTTTTGACCGTAACTTTGTGGTATAGAAACTAGCTTGGTCCTGGCCGTAACTTTGTGGTATAGAAACTAGCTTGGTTCTGACCGTAACTTTGTGGTATAGAAACTAGCATGGTTATGACCGCATCTTTGTGGTATAGAAACTAGCTTGGTTCTGACCGTAACTTTGTGGTACAGAAACTAGCTTGGTTCTGACCGCATCTTTGTGGTATAGAAACTAGCTTGGTTCTGACCGTAACTTTGTAGTATAGAAACTAGCTTGGTTCTGACCGTAACTTTGTGGTACAGAAACTAGCTTGGTTCTGACCGTAACGTTGTGGTATAGAAACTACCTTGGTTCTGACCGCAACTTTGTGGTTTAGAAACTAGCTTGGTTGTGACCGTAACTTTGTGGTATAGAAACTAGCATGGTTGTGACCGTAACTTTGTGGTACAGAAACTAGCTTGGTTGTGACCGTAACTTTGTGGTACAGAAACTAGCTTGGTCCTGACCGTAACTTTGTGGTATGGAAACTAACTTGGTTCTGACCTTAACTTTGTGGTATAGACACTAGCTTGGTTCTGACCATAACTTTGTATGTTTCAGAAGGGTGAACTTTTTGTTTACTTTTACATTACACGACTCAATACCTGAATGATAACAGTTGAATACCACTGATATATTTTGCTTGTACATTGTTTTATAGGTTTGATGTAAATTATGTACATATGTTTAATGACACACATATGTCTTACATCGTTATTGGTTGAGCCACAATCACATGGAGGTCGGTGATTAGTGATAATGCCTCGGTCTCTTTTCATGAAGAACAAGTCACCATTCTTTTTATGACGTCACTTCAAAATGCCATTTTGTTCTCACGTCCCGTCTTATTAAATAATGAAATCAGCGCAAGTGCATATCTAATAAAACATTGGTGGCTTCGGTGAGTATGCGGTTACCGGGACCTGACACTTAATAATGGCCCCGACTTTGTCTAGGTCATTTAATCTCTTAATTGTCCTTAAAACGACATAGTTACCCAAACAAACGTCCACAATTGGTAAAATAGCAGATATAATAGAATGCTATCAAGTAGCTACCACACATAAACATTGTACTCATTGTATTATACCTTCATGTATGATGTTGATTGAGAACTTGTATGTGAAGTCCCCCTGTGAGTTAGACACGGTAAGTGTGTAGTGTCCCACATCAGAGTATGTGATATTTCTGATGCTGTAGGAAAACTCGGTCCTATAGGAGACAGGTTGTCTCTGAGACTGCAGTACGACGTTAGTAGCCTCCTGTTGATCTACTCCAACATGCACAAGGTCAGCCTGCGGGAGAGGTGACGCGTCAACGGAAATACTGCTAAATACACTGTCCCACTCGTCCACATCATACGAGGTATTCAGCAAGTCCTTTCGGAGTACCTCTGGAGGAACTATAGCATAGCAACAACTATTTCAGCGACATATACTGATTGCCAAATATTACCATTACAACGAAGTTATTTAAATATCTACAACAAGCCATTTACTTTAACATTTGTGATTGGACTCAGAATACTACATATTAACTAAACCGTATAGAATATACACTGTAATGTATTTATTGACGTATTCTGAATAAAGCAATAATCATTGGTGAAAGAAATATATCGATATAGACTTTATAAAAGTTATTAACTGTACATCATTTTGCGTTAAATATTAAATTCATTATTATAAAGAGAAAGGTATTTTTAAACACAGTATACGCAGTTTTACTATTCATAAACATATTCTGTCTACATATGTTGATTATAAATATAATCGTTTTTAGTATTATCATGTGCGACTTGATTGAACAAAATATAATGAATAGTACCAATCAATAGCGTATACGTGTCTACCGTTACTACACGTTCACTTACAGAGAGACACTACGGTCAGACTCAAAGTCTGTGGCCCCAGGTTGTTCGTAGCATTACACATGTAGTTTCCATCCTTTGACCTTTTCATATTTTTCAAGGACAAGGTACTTCCCACAACTAAACGACCGGTCCTATCATGGTACCATGACATCTCACATGCGGGATTACATTCAGCTACACACCGGATATCCGGCAGGACGGTTCCCTCTTTGTCCGAGTAATGGGTATCGTTGGGAACTAATTTAATGTCAGAACCAGCATCTGAACATAAAACTTTTGTCATTCAATCTTTTAAAGAAACTGACAAGAGAGAGTTTGATCTCAAATTATACAAGGAGGGCTTTCTTTTATTAATTACAACTAGTTTTTGGCATAAAGTTGATAAACCATAAGTCGATTATACGTTCCTTTTATTCTGTTATTTTTTTTTTCTTTAGGTGTTATCTCCCTTTGTTCTTCTTGTAACTACACTATACGAATAGCATGACCGTACAGATTCCGGCATTCCAGGAAGGTACAAATTGTGTATGAAACAAGAGTAAAGATGTTGTGTCGTTACCAAACAAATTTTCTAATTAATGATATTAAAATTGACTGACATTCCCGTTTTATTTATTTTTTTAAACCCCATATTTTACTCACAGTTTACATTAACCCTCAAAGAAGTTGATATGTTGCCATAGTCGTTGGATGCCACACAGACATAGACACCACGATCAGTCCTGTCTGCGTGTCTGATTAATAGATTGGGTCCACGTCTCCCAGCCTGGTAGGTATTCGGTCCTGTCCAGCATATATCACAGGAAGGGGAACAACTCGCCTGGCATCGAACATCTATCCTCTCTTCCTCTTCTACTGACACATCACCAGGTGGGGATAGCGAAATAGTTTTTGGACCATCTTGATAAAAAACAAAACTTAACGTAAATACAACAACCTAGTTGTACTAATGATATATAGATGTATCGTCACAGTAATTAAATGAATATAATATTATAAAGTGATAAGTGTATGAAAGCATTCCCCGATGAAGTCTGTATTAGATTTATCATGCATTTTACTATCTGACACAATTATAAACCTGAGAAAATAACAATGATGTTCTAAAAGAGATGCCTTTTCACTGCAACTAAGTGCTCATTTGTCTTTTTTATTATGATTCTTTATATTACAGTTAGATCTCGAAAATGTGTATAGCAAATATTGAATAATTACACAGTTCCGGTTCTAATGTACCAGAAAATACGAAAACATTAAATCGCGTAAGACCATTTCCACACCTGTTTTCTGTAATGCGGCATGTGTAATAAAAAATATATAAGATGGTATGCGCATGACCAGAAAACACCGCGAGTCATATGAGGAGAGTCCGAAAACATTTGCATGTAAATTAAATTACCAATTCCCATGGAACACTGAGGTTGACAAGTCAAAGAGTAATAATCAATTGACTACGTTTAAAGAAAAAGAAAATTATTGGATTGTAAATATTCAGTATAGGCTCTTATAAAAAGAAATTATAAATACATGAATAATGTTACTGTAATATAAGTGAAATAGGGCTAAACACAACAATTCAAGACGTTGGTTATTTCTTTTATACAATTTCCTTTGTTGTTTTTCGATAATGTTATCTACTTAAGAAATATTTTACTTAATTCCTGTTCCTCGAAACAGAAAATCGAAAATAACGTTGAATCAAAAATAAATGAACCAGTTGTCCTACGATTACGATTGCAAAATGCTTGGTATTTTTTTAAAATAAAAAACAGTAAAGAAAACCAATATATACAATCATGGAATGACTTACATGAAGTTGTGACATTGATGGTCACGGTTTCGGTTCTGGTTCCGCCCCGGGCAGTACATGTATATGTACCATCTTTACTGGTATCCAGCCTACCGAGAGATAGGGTGCCATTACCACTGACACGGTCATTGTTCGTCGTCCAGGTCACGTGACACGCGGGGTTACAGTCAGCTGTGCAGAGGACAGTTGGCATTTTTTCGCCTTCCAACATCGTGTATGTCCGAAGGGTTGGTTCCAAAACTATCTCTTTGGGTCCATCTTAACAAATCATTTGACCATTATCAAGGAAGAGATAAGAAAGTGTGTATAGGACAAATGAAAAAAATATAGTGGCCATTATTAAATAGATGTTGCATTACAATGAAATCGAGAAATAGCATTTTTTTACCCTCCAACGTAACATTTGCAATCATGTGTTTAATACGTATAACATTTTCAAAAATAGAAGACGTTTAATTGTTTTTCATAATATCTATTCATGTAGTAAAGCTAAAAATAATAACCAATTTTCAATATTTACGATGGGAAAATATCGGTACTGACTTACAAGTTACATTAACCCTCAGAGAGGCTGATATGTTTCCATAGTCGTTGGATGCCACACAGACATAGACACCACGATTATTCCTGTCTGCGTATCCGATAAATAGATCGAGTCCACGTCTCCCAGCCTGGTAGGTATTCGGTCCAGTCCAGTATATAGCACAGGAAGGGGAACAACTCGCTTCGCAATGTAGTTTAGGTATCCAGGCTCCGTCTTGTACAGACACATCACCAGGTGGGGATAGTGAAATATTGTTTGGACCATCTAAATTCAGTGAAAGTATTATTCCAGTAACAAAGAACAAATATTGCATAATAACTTTATTCTTGTATCGATTTAGATATCGTGCTGGTTTGGTTTGTTCGTGTTTTACGTCCTATTAACAGATATGGTAATTTAATGACGTGCCAGGTGATGGTGGTGGTGGTGGCGGAAAACCGGAGTTCCCGGAGAAAAACCATCGACTTACGGCCATTACCTGGCGACTGCCCCAGGTAGGCCTCGAACCCGCGACCCAGTGGTGGAGGGCTAGTGGTAGATGTTTGCATTTATTTGCAAGGAATTCATTTATCTTGCTGGCCATTGTGATACATCATACGTCTATTACTAAATACTTATAAAACTTTTTTACATTATTTTAGAAAGATTAATATTTGTGTGTGCCTTTCTATGATTACATAAGGATTGAATGGTATTTTTCATTGTAAGTTTCCTACTGGAACTCTATTGGTTTAGGGTTAAACATTTCTCTACTTATGTCCTGCTTCCTACTATTGTCTCTTTTCCTTCATATTTCACATGACAAGACTGATGTTTTAGTGTCGTTACGTATATTTTATAAGACTGCTGTTTTAGTGTCGTTACGTATATTTTATAAGACTGATGTTTTAGTGTCGTTACGTATATCTGATTAAGTTAAGGGTCCATGAACCACTGTCAAAACCTGGAACTGTGCATTGAATTGTGTTTTTCTCTGACAATTGCTTTGATAAACTGTTTTTGAAAACAAAACCACAATTTAAGGGTGTTAAATTACAAAATTAAAGATGAAGTAAAACGAAATCCACAGCAGAGTTCTGAGTTTGAAACATGGCCGGGGCAAGGATTCAAACCCTGGACTTGAGATAATACTATTTTCGCTCTAGCCAACTCGGCATTCTGGTCAAAGGAAGCAGCCTTTCCAAGTCGTGCTACAGTTGAATCAACTAGAACTGTAAGCCAAAGGTTAACTAATCCCCCCGCTCTTATATCAACCAGAACTCTAAGCTAAAGGCTAACTAATGCCCCCGCTACTATATAAACTAGAACTGTAAGCTAAATGCTTACCAATGCAAAGCAATATAGTCTTCCACCAGTAATGAGTTAATCACTTTTTTATCAAAAATTAAATTAACGAAAAAATAAACAAGTATTTCGCACAAAGGGGCATAACTTCATCAAAAAAGGTTAAAATCCCAAATTAATATGCCGGTGCACAACTACATAAGTTACCGATCATTCATGCAAAGTTTCAATGAAATACACCTGTTAGTTAGAAGGAGTTGTGCAGACAAGTATTTCGCACAAAGGGGCATAACTTCATCAAAAAGGGTCGAAATTCCAAATTAAAATGCCTGTGCACAACTACATAGGATACCGATCATCCATGCTAAGTTTCAATGAAATACACCTGCAGTTAGTTAGAAGGAGTTGTCAAGTCTCTAGCACAAAGGGGCATAACTCCAACAAAAAGGGTCGAAATCCCAAATCAAAATGCCGGTGCACAACTACATAAGATATCGATTATTCATGCAAAGTGTCAATGAAATCCACCTGTTAGTTAAGGAGAAGTTGCCCGAACAAATTACTGTGGACGACAGACAGACGGACAGCCAGGGTGATTCCAGTATACCCCCTTAACTTCGTTGCGGGGTTGCTCTATGCACGAATAACTGATTAATTGATCAATATAAGTAAATTAATCTTGTTCCAAATATTGTTGTAAAATAAAAATAAATACTGTTTATTTACATTTTCTTTGCTGAAATTATACAAGTACTACGGAACATGTAAATATTCTCTAGAGAATCACCATTTTAAATAGCATTTTATATAACCCGTGCCAGATTAAGTTATTACTATCAAGTTAAGTCCAAACCGTAGGACCGATAGTCCACCAGTAGAGTAGTGCCAACTACGGGGACCGATAGTCCACCAGTAGAGTAGTGCCAACTACGGGGACCGATAGTCCACCAGTAGAGTAGTGCCAACTACGGGGACCGATAGTCCA
>NW_018403982.1:80599-89246 GCF_002113885.1 Mizuhopecten yessoensis
ACCGATAGTACACCAGAAGAGTAGTGCCAACTACGGGGACCGATAGTCCACCAGTAGAGTAGTGCCAACTACGGGAACCGATAGTCCACCAGCAGAGTAGTGTCAACTACGGGGACCGATAGTCCACCAATAGAGTAGTGCCAACTACGGGAACCGATAGTCCACCAGCAGAGTAGTGCCAACTCCCGGGACCGATAGTCCACCAGTAGAGTAGCGCCAACTACGGGAACCGATAGTCCACCAGTAGAGTAGCGCCAACTACGGGAACCGATAGTCCACCAGCAGAGTAGTGTCAACTAAGGGGACCGATAGTCCACCAATAGAGTAGTGCCAGTCCACCAGCAGAGTAGTGCCAACTAAGGGGACCGATAGTCCACCAGTAGAGTAGCGCCAACTACGGGAACCGATAGTCCACCAGCAGAGTAGTGCGAACTACGGGGACCGATAGTCCACCAATAGAGTAGTGCCAACTACGGGAACCGATAGTCCACCAGCAGAGAAGTGTCAACTACGGGGACCGATAGTCCACCAGTGGA
Source organism: Mizuhopecten yessoensis (assembly GCF_002113885.1). NCBI lineage: Eukaryota > Metazoa > Mollusca > Bivalvia > Pectinida > Pectinidae > Mizuhopecten > Mizuhopecten yessoensis. The sequence goes on from NW_018403982.1 coordinate 81,136, forward strand.
GTAGTGCCAACTACGGGGACCGATAGACCACCAGCAGAGTAGTGCCAACTACGGGTACCGATAGTCCACCAGTAGAGTATTGCCAACTACGGGGACCGATAGTATACCAGCAGTCAACCACCGTAGTGCCAACTACGGTGACCGATAGTCCACCAGCAGAGTAGTGCGAACTACGGGGACCGATAGTCCACCAATAGAGTAGTGCCAGTCCACCAGCAGAGTAGTGCCAACTATGGGGTCCGATATTCCCCCAGTAGAGTAGTGCCAACTGCGGGGACCGATAGTCCACCAGTAGAGTAGCGCCAACTACGGGAACCGATAGTCCACCAGTAGAGTAGCGCCAACTACGGGAACCGATAGTCCACCAGTAGAGTAGCGCCAACTACGGGAACCGATAGTCCACCAGCAGAGTAGTGCCAACTCCCGGGACCGATAGTCCACCAGTAGAGTAGCGCCAACTACGGGAACCGATAGTCCACCAGCAGAGTAGAGTCAACTACGGGGACCGATAGTCCACCAGCAGTGTAGTGCCAACTACGGGGACCGATAGTCTACCAGCAGAGTAGTGCCAACTACGGGGACCGATGGTCCACCAATAGAGTAGTGCCAACTACGGGAAGAAGAGTAGTACCAACTACGGGGACCGATAGTACACCAGTAGAGTAGTGCCAACTACGGGGACCAATAGTCCACCAGTAGAGTAGGGCCAACTACGGGGACCGATAGTCCACCGACAGAGTAGTACCAACTACGGGGACCGATAATACACCAGAAGAGTAGTGCCAACTACGGGGACCGATGGTCCACCAATAGAGTAGTGCCAACTACGGGGACAGATAGTCCACCAGTAGAGTAGTGCCAACTACGGGGACCGATAGTATACCAGCAGTCAACCACCGTAAAAACAATCACTAGAAATACGCAATATAATAAGTTAACCTGATACGGAAAACCAGTTTAGATATTTTTAAAGTAAATATTTAGGACTTATCAATATTACTAAGATCAAAACAATGGAAATCCAAATCAAAAGATTTCCAAAGCGCATTAAAAAATTGCAGAGTAAGGAAATGGATCTCATAATCGCATATTCCAGGCGTCATTCCTGCAAAAAGATCAAATCTAGCCATCAAAGCCTGATGAAGAAACAAAGTAGGTAGACTGTTTCTACTCTGAACATTGTTAGTATATCACTGTCACTAGCATCACTTACAGTTAACAGTAACGGAGAATGACTCGGATCTGAACATTGTTAGTATATTACTGTCACTAGCATCATTTACAGTTAACAGTAACGGAGAATGACTCAGATCTGAACATTGTTAGTATATTACTGTCACTAGCATTACTTACAGTCAACAGTAACGGAGAATGACTCTGATTTGCTAATATCACCAATACTAGCTGTACACGTGTATTTTCCAGCTTGTTCCCTAGTGACAGGCCGTGTGAAGATATCCGAGGTCCTCCGGTCATCATTTGGTAATATCCACTGTGTTACACAACCAGGTGGGCAGTCGTCAGACTCGCATGTTCTCGCTGTAACGTGATTTCCTTCCGGTACAGTAATGTCGGTACTGTGGGGACGGATAGAGGCCGTGAATTGCTTGTCTACAAAACAAAAAATAAATTTTTTTGTAAATTTACATTTGTATACATCTAACATTAAGTAATTGTTTAGTTTGTAAGAGTTCTGATCTACTGGTAAGGATTCCTTTTTTAAAACCATGAATGTCTTACTACATTGTTTGGTGGTGTTTTACAGCCAACACTGCGTGGACCTTGATAGCCATCATACTTCAAATGTGGCCACTCCACGGATTTTAAAAGCTCCGAACTGACGATGAACCCCTTTCTTGCTAAGAAATATGCCATATTAAAACATCGTGATGCTGGGGACTTTCGTTATTCTAATACGGTTTTCTTTTTATCAAGCGACTGTAGACAACGCGCCGGAGTAAGGGAAGGGCATCCAGGCAAAATAAAATCTGAACGAAACAGGGGCACCGCGGGACGGTTGTAGCTAATAAAGGACCCATGTACACGACTTGGACAATGACTATATCTGACGTTTCCATGAAATAAAAATATTTCAAATATAAATATTTGTAAATATCGTGTTAGTTTGGTTGATTAAAAAAGCAGCAAATGTTGATATCCCTATGCATGGATAAGGCCGTTGCTTTTTGCAAATACAAGTGATTTAATGTCAGTTTCTCAGTTACATTCAAATATAACTGCGCTTCAGAGATGTCAGCTTACGGAAGTTTAGTTTAAATTTGTTTAATCTTATAACAAAATTGCTAAGCCGATTTTCATCACAATACGGCAAAAACATTTAGTGTTGACAGCTTAACAAAAAGCGATAGCTACATTTATCATTTCTTTTCCCTTTTTTCACTATTTTTATATACTTTAAACTGAATTTCTAAATAAAGTTCTCATAATAAGACATTATTTTCGTATGTAAGACAGGAGCCGGCAAACGGCTGCAGTGATACTATCTATATCGGGATGTTATCACATTATTGTATTATATCAGAAATATCATACGCATTGTTCACCGTAACACAACTTCTCTCAGCTTTGCCTTGGGAACTAAAGTGTTTCGGCGCTAAATAACAATGAAACGTTTCCCACTTCATGATAGATAAGGTCACAATAGTCTAGTGGCAGGACGCCGGGCTCGTGATCGAAGGGTTGCGGGCTCGAGTTACGGCACGGCACTGTGTTGTATCTTTGAGCAAGATACTTTACTCCGCTTGTTCCAGTCTACTCAGCTGTAAATGAGTACGTGGTTGGGCAGGGCTAGAATTGTTGAATGCTAGCTGTTAGCGCCGAAATGGCAGCTCCGGCTGTATGCTCCCCATGGAGTTGAGAAAGATATCAGCTGGTTGCAAAGACCCTATAACCACGGATAATAATTTGTGAACCACTTTGAGACGATCTACGAAGTAGGTTGTGCTAAAGCGGTATATTAAAACCTCGAATTATTATTATTACAATGTGATAAGGTAAAAGGCAAACGCTAATATCAAACAACGTGTCAATATACGACTACCCCACCGACAATATCAGACGACCTACGATGGATTTCCCATAGGGGCATGGATCGCTTTACTTGTGATATTAAAAAGGGGTCTCCTATACTAATAAATACAAAGGGATATAACGACAGACTGAAATATGTTACCCCCTTTTCTCTTTCAGCTCCTGTCAATCACAAATCTTTGTTCATATTGGATATACCTCGGTTGAATATTGAAGACAAATGATTTATTTACAAAATGAAACCATAATTACGACTGTCTGACACATAGTTATCCACTGACACCGCTTTAAAGTCGCAATTACACCGTTAAATTGTGACCGAACCAAATTCTATACTCACGAGAAATGACCAAGTTTCACGGATAAACTCGAGAAATATATCCAAGGAATGGTTTAAATCCTTATTTTCCATTAAATATAATCCATTTTTTTCGAATTATTTTACGCTCCGCATAGAATGATGTCCCGCTCTATCAGTGGCGGAAAACAAATGAGGTAACTTTTTTAGAGTAGCTTCCCTTTCGCATACACACAGGTAGCCAATGATAGGGCGGGACATCATTCTGTGTGGAGCGTAAAATCATTCGAAAAAAAATTGCGCCTAGTTGTCGACTGCTAGGTTAATGCAGGTGTGCGAGGGGGAAATCCCGATATCACGCTTGTCATGTGTAGAAACTGATCGACGTATTATTTCAGAGAAGCGGGCAGCACATGTATTGGATTGCGGATATTAAATAAGGATTTAAACCATTCCTTGGATATAATTCTCGAGTTTATCCGTGAAACTTGGTTATTTCTCGTGAGTATAGAATTTGGTTCGGTCACAATTTAACGGTGTAATTGCGACTTTAAAGCGGTGTCAGTGGATAACTATGTGTCAGACAGTCGTAATTATGGTTTCATTTTGTAAATAAATCATTTGTCTTCAATATTCAACCGAGGTATATCCAATATGAACAAAGATTTGTGAATGACACGAGCTGAAAGAGAAAAGGGGTAACAGCTTTCAGTCTGTCGTTATATCCCTTTGTATTTATTAGTATAGGAGACCCCTTTGTTAACATTACAAGTAAAGCGATCCATACCCCTGTGGGATTTCCGCTACTTTGTGCTTCATTAACAAGCAAGGCGGATAGCTCCTAGTGCTATACAGTCACAAAGGTATCTCTATGAACCAGTGCTGTATTGAGTATCAAAGGACAATGTTAAAATGCAGCAGTTCGACAACTTCCTCTTAAATAATTTAAAACCAAATTGCAAGTGTTTTATTCATTTAGAAACGATATATAGTTTGTACCTGCTGTTAAGCATAAACACTTATTAATTACATGAAAAATTTGAGAACAAAACTATTGGTGTTTAAAAAATCATCAAAGTCATTGATATTCCATTATGAGAAGTTGAAAATATCAATTGATTTTATATAATGATAGTGGGTAAGTGCGCGTACGCATGTGCTATACATATTAATTAGAACTATATATTGTGTAAACCGTATCTGCATAGGTATTTTGGAGCATGTCTATGTCTGGATTAAAAATGGTGTTTACAATAACAATGAGTTTACTTACAGACCGTCAGGTTGACTGGGGAACTAGTCACGTTGATTGGGGAACTAGAGTAGCCCCCCCTTGATAATAGCACTTGACATGTGTAGCTACCAGTGTCTTCTATCACTGTATCACTTATGGTCAGTGATTGGTCTGTATAACGAGGTATGTAATACTTTCTGTTTCGTGGACTGTCAGAGCTGTACACCTGTCGTGACCGTCCCGCTTTGGTCCAGTATACAGTTGTTTGAATTATTGTCGGCGAAATCGAGCATTGTAGAGTCACAGACGTTCCTGCTAGTACGGAGTAAGTCGTCTCAGGTACAATCACTGTAAGAAAAGAAATCTTAATTTCATTGACGAATTTAATTGAATATCAGCTAGCTTTTAAACTGCTCTCTATTCTCCTATGGAAAAAAAAGAAAAATGATTTATGATATGTTTTAGTCTCTTTACTTTCATGTTTGTGAGGTAATTTCCAAGTGTTCTTGCTTATCAGATTTTGGTCAATAAAAACGAAACCTACTTACGGTATATACATTGTAAACAAATAACTGTGGTGCATTTTGGGGAGAGTTATCTCTCTTAGACCGATAACCGCGCCGACAACCTCGATGTGACATCTCGGCACGGTCTCTTTACATCTTGACTTCAACTTGAACACACGTGAGTGATTTTCCTCCGCCTATTCTCATAGATTTCGGGAGCTAAGAGCAGTTCTCAACTACATGCTGTGACGGTGTGCAAAAGCACACACCGAATTCACGACAATTGGTGTCGTAGTGCGATCAAACTCGCGCTGTTTTGACGAATTTTGTCTTTTGTTTTTTACATATCTTTTTTAACCTTGCGTGTCTCGCTCGCCTCCTGCGCTGGCCTACGTGACCAGTGCGCGAATTAAGATAATTTGGGACAGCTCTATTAGTTTATTGATGTTTATTTAATTATTTATTAGGGGTAATTCAGAGTCGGCGGTGTTCGCTGCCGTTCTGATATTTATATTTAATTTAATTTAGTTTACTTGATAGTTTTTCACGGAACTCAATTCGCCTGTATAGTAGGATGCCCATATTGGCGGAATACATATATATGACAGGCGAGACTTGAGTTATCGTTAGTATAGGAATATTAGTTTTATATTGTAGGGAAATTATTATATGTTTAGTTAGGTTTAAATTAGATTAGGTTAGGAATTAGGTATTTTAGGAATTAGAAATTATTTTGTAAACTGTTAATTGTTATATATTTGTAGTCGTTTGAATTTTGTACGGGACAGATACACGTGTCTACTAGTAGCAACGTTGGTATACTGTCCTTGTGCATAATTTTGTAATTGTTTAATTAAGTGTGTTGACTTGTTTCTTTATTAGAACATAGAAAATTGTTCATATTTTGTCATGGCTGCGATAAATTTACGCTCAGCTACAGAAGATGAGCTATGCACGTTGGAGGGTTTAGGCCCTGCAACGGCGCAGAAAAACATTGAGATAAGAGATGAGGGCGACCTCACCCTACAAAAACTTGTGTCAAACTCCAGGGTAGGCATTGCAAAGTGGCAGAATTGGCTATGTGATTGGGTCATCACGGGATAAAGGGTCACTGCTCCTGTAGAGGTGCAGTCACCATCCCTGCCGGCCTCATCACAGGCAGATAGGCTCAATAGACAAGAGGACGCAGTGATGGACATGCAGCATCAATTTAAGGAGCTGCAGGTCCAGGTTAGAGGTAACATTGGAGACAGAGGCTCATAAAAAAATCAGAGAGCATGGCGGCTTCTGCTGCCTCGCCTCCAAAGAAGACCTCTAAACCTGCCACTCTGCTACTGACTATGTCAGCCAGGGGCCACAAACAAATAGCTGGTCACTCAGGGGGGGATAGAGGTACTTATCAATCTACCTCCTTGCTACCTTAGGATATATCATACTCTGACCCTCTGGCAATGCCTCCTAAACAGAAAGAGTCCTGTTTTTATCCTATCCTACAATCTGTCCCAAAGGATGGGAGGTATGTAAGGTGTCAAGGTCAGGGGTCGCATGTGTCAACATGGACTACTGGAGGTACCAGTGCACCCATTGCACACATTGCTTCTAAGTGAGGGTTTAAGCTAGAATCTGCTCCACAAGTTGAGGAGGAAATGAGTCTGCCCTTGTCATACCTCTCATCGGCTAATGAAAAGGAGGCTGACTTCCTGTTGGAAGATGTCAAGCCTAGTTTGACTCTTCATAAGCAGGGAGGGGGGAATTGTGCTCGGGATATGACCCTTCGCAGCCACCTTTCCAACATAGGGAGAGTAAGTTACCCCCAGGCCATAAGCTGCCATACACCAATGGCGGAATAAATAATTATCCCCTATTGGGGTACATAGATACTCAAAATTAGGCAAAATTAAATAGGATAAAATTAAATTCGGTTAAATGAGAACACCATACTACTCCTGCTCATGGTCTGCCTTCGGCATGTGCGACATGTGTGTGAAAGTGACGATTTGTTTCTAAAATATCAGTTTGAAGAGCGACCCAAGCGCGGGTCGCTTATTTCCCGCATATTATAGAGGGCCGGAGTTCTAACGTCAATCGACGACAGATCAATATAAAAAAGTCGATAAAATGTCAGAATAATTCGGACTACTTCGGCCGTTGCCGGTGCTCGCGCAAAAGAGCCCTTATCAAGCGCAGTAAATCGTGGCGTTGCTACAACGGCGCGTACTACCCGCGATGAAGGAAGGAGTAGACGGACTCGCGACGGGTCGTACAACGAACGTCCTGCACGGTGCACGCATCGCTCCCCCGTTGAATGACATATGCGCCAATCACAGGGAACGCGCCGTGCTTCTGCAAGGCGTAGACGTGATGATTCGTCGAAGAGCGACAAATCTGATCCCGACTTCTCGAGTGAGGAGGAGGAAGGGGACAGCGATACATATTCTGAGGACTCCTCCGATGACGAGCAGAGGCATCGCCGAAGGAGTTGAAGTCCTCAGCGACACAAGATGCCCACCTACTCGGGTAAGGAGCGGTGGTGATAATATTCCAAAAAGTAACGATTCTTTGTTTATTAAAACAGGGATAAGAAGAATGTCACAAAGAGTTTCAAGTCTCTGCAGTAGTCCCTGCACTTCTTGACATTCCCATAAACAATGAACTATAGTTTCTCTTTCCATATTACACAGATCACATAATGGACTAGGATTTAAATTTGTTTTGAAAAGAAAAGTGTTTGTTACTAGAATATGGTGTATAATTCTAACTTGAAGCCACTGCAATTTTGATTTTTTTGTGACTGTAAATGGAATTTTAAGTATTTTCTGCCATCTATCAATATCAAAATCAAACTCCTCATTCCATTTCCTCACCCCAGTAGGCGTTGAAGCTGATGTAATCATCCTGTTTTAGAAGTCTTTAGATCCTTTTTATTCTTGAAGAATATTTCAAAAAGAAGAGGTATAAAAGGTTGGAATGGTCTTTCTATCTGAAAATCATATTTCCTAAGGAAACGCTTGGCTGATGAGAC
>NW_018403982.1:96410-103134 GCF_002113885.1 Mizuhopecten yessoensis
AAAAGACGTCTTTCCTCTTTAATCTATCACCAAGGCCCTGACAATTAGCCGAAAACACATAGATATTATTCATGTTATTTCGAAGATGATATTAATCATTAGTATGTGACCTCCCAGAAGACAGAGAGAGAAAGGGGATAAAGAAGACAGAAAGAAAAAAAGTTGGCATAAAAGCATATACATAGGTCAATGCATATACGACTACCACTCAGCACTTAACTTGACCCTCAAGTCGCTATACCTGAAACATGGACCCAGATAAAACATACGGGTTCAGCGTCGTGGTCTTGCCAGAAATTACAAACCGGAAGTCCATAATGAAAAGTAAACAGCAAATAGATATCCGGAAAAAGGAGATAAAGTTTTAACCGTAAGTATCCGGATCACCTCTTTTTAAAATATAATATATGTATCAAATACTAATAAAACAATCAGAACACATTTCTACATCTTATGGACGATATTAGTTTGAGAAGAAATGCGAATATAGAAATATATATATTTTTTTTAGCAAAAGTATCAACAGCCGAAAAAAGAAAGAAAAAAAAATAGTATTCTGATATTGGCTGTATGCACCATCACAAGGATTTTCCTAGGCCTCTTGTTAGAAGGTCCATTTATACATCCTTTCCACACCGAATAACCAATCACACACACACAAAAATGGAAATACAAACATTAAATATAATCCACAGACGGAAAAAAATAGCATAAAAACTATAGCAGATCGGTAACCAGATCACACTGGTATAATGTCCTTACCGATCGTCACTTGTGTCTACTTTCTTGTCACAATGTTGGCATCGTTCAATAGAAATCTCTCCTCAAGAGGGGTCTCGAAAGAGAGTCTGCGTTTCAGTCCGTTGTTGAGCACTACAGACAACTTTCCGTCTACACTATAGGAATTTCTCACGCAGTCCATATGATATGCGTCCTTCAGTCTTTGTTGGTTATACCGCGTTAGGTCCTCGTATATAACAAACTTGAATCCCTTCAGATTCCTACGGGCACGGATGATTTCTTCTCCGATGAGTGAACTTTACTATCACACTCCTAGGGTTTGTTCCGTTGAACTTGCCCAGTCTATGCGCTATGTCAATATCACTTTCCTGTAATGGTACCTTTAGCGTATCGCGCACAAAGCCTACGATTGTTAGCACACAGTCTCCCACCGATTCCTTTTCGCCATGATCTTTCAGTCCAGCAATTCTCAACGAATTGTTCCTGCCCTGCTGTTCGAGGTCGTTGTGTTTCCCGGCCATCTCATTTTGTCGGTCTTTAGTATTAACTAACTCCTCCTCAAGCTTCGAAACTGTCAACCTCAGGTCATCGTTATCGCTTTCCAGATCTTTCATTCTTTCCTCCAGGGTTTCTATACGCTCTGCATGTTCGAGTTGTATGTCTATCCGAAGTTTCTCCAGCTTTCGATCTAGAACATCCTCGGTAATCAAAGACTTCAGGATTTCCGATACCTCGTCAAGTCGCTCATCCGTTGATCTGCTGATGCCAATACCACTGGTCCTGGTGCTGGCGAGTCGTTGAGATGATTTACTACCGGCAGGCATGGTGAAAAAGTAAACATGCACGTACCACAGAAAATAAATCCAAAAATATCACTCTGATACTAGTCCATAAATACAAGTAAAAAGCCCGCCCAGGTATAGGTAAGTGCTGAGTAGTAGTCAGTCGCGAAGCTCAGTCCATGGTCTCAACTGTTTTTGCACAAAATGTGTATTTTCCGATGAAATATCTACTAAATAACCACACAGTATACTAGTCAAACATATTATCCAGACGTTAGCAGAAAAAGAGGATTCCCAAATAAGTGCTGACGCTCGAAAAATAACGTTTCTACAGGAGCAGTGTGGCAGTCGACTGACTAGGTCCTCGTGACCTTGACCTTCAGTAGCTCTAGATCTGGAAGGGTACAAACATTTGGGTTTTTTTATTATGAAGTATAACAATATCAAGTTGTAACAGGGACCGTTTCATCAGGAGCTCAAACTTACCCTGTAGTCGCAAATGATGCATCGGAAAATGATCGCAATACTATAATAAATCTGCATACCAAATATTAGCAAAATCGGTCAATATATAAATGTCGACCAGTCAGGACCCGACCTTACAGGACAGTTTGTCAAATCAAAAAGTATCGGCGCAGGTCGCAATAGTGTTCGTCGTGACATTGCACACTTTTACACAGAATTTTAGGGATATTGGACAATGAATAAATTTCAACTAATCAGAAGCCAGTCTGCAGAATTCAAGAACACCATCAAAATATTCGATTAACCAGGCTTTATTGCGAACCATAAAACAGAACAGAAATGATTATAGCTCGATGTGTCTGAGCAAATGAGAGGCCATGACTTAGAGCTGTTCGGAAAACTAAACATCGAATATCATTTATGCCCGTGCAATAGTTTCGAAATTTATAAATTAGCCTTAATATACCTCAATCGCCCCAAATCAAAAGCAGTGATGTTATTCATGACAACGAGTAATATGCATAGTACATTGTATATACAAAATAGTGCTGGGGTGAAAACTCGGTTTGCGAACACAGGGATTTTAGCACGAGTTCTCATCCGGATGAGAAGTCGTTTCGGGTGAGAAGTCGTTTCGGGTGAGAAGTCGTTTCGGGTGAGAAGTCGTGCCGTAGCACGCACTCTTTGGAATTTGATCAAACATCAGTAAGACCGACAGAATAAAGAGTTCATGTCCGTATGAATTAAAGCCTATTAGGAAGTTGTCTCAAATTACAGTTGTGTCTGTGTCAGTGTGCGTGATTAAGCAACCATACTGATATCGGTGAATCGGACCGGATAGTTGGTCCATCAGAAAGACGTTTAGGCCAAGGAACAGGGATTCTATACAAGAAAAACCAGAAAGACATCAGAGAAAAAACCACAATAAATCAGCCATTACAGACCATGCTAACATAACCATATCGTAGACTGGGTCAACTCAAAAGAGCCTGAAACGGATGACAATTTGAAATGTAAGGCTATCAAAGAATCCATCTGGACTGAGATAGAGTGAGAACCAATGAACAGAGACGAGGGGGACCCCAGCTGAGTCATCTCTGTGACACTATTTTAACATTCACTTAGGAATGAATGCCTGCAGTAGTACAGTTTTAATTGGGTGAAATGTCTCAATATTATTCTGACAGCTATCATTTTTGACTCGCACATTGTCAGAGATTTTTTCGGTGGTATAGAGTGGGCGGGACAATGGTCATTTGCATTCATTGCTTGACAAAAGGAACAGACGTTCTTTTAGAAAGTAAATTTAGCATATTAATTATTTATAAATACCTCTTGTGCAGCATAATATCCTGGCTTTTATCTACAGCATGACAATATTAAATGCATTGGCTTCTATTTCATGATAGACGATTTTCTTATTCTACGTCACTTCCATACCGCCTCATAATACGGAGCCCCCGAAGGGACATGGTAAAACATTTACTAATCCGTGCGCACGGTTTGGTAACTCGTGCGCACGAATTAACAAACCGTGCGCACGGATTACCAAACCGTGCACACGGATTACCAAATCGTGCACACGGATTACTAAACCCTGCGCACGAGTAACTAAACCGTGCGCATGTATTACCAAACCGTGCGCACGAGTTACCAAAGCGTGCACACGGATTACTAAACCGTGCGCACGAGTTACCAAAGCGTGCACACGTATTACTAAACCGTGCGCACGAGTTACTAAACCTTGCGCACGCGTTACCAAACCGTGCGCACGGATTAGTAATCCGTGCGCACGAGTTACCTATCTGTTCGCACAAGTTACCAAAAGTTTGCAAGTGTTCCTATTTCACATTATTCTATCAAAGTAATGGATGTTGGTTGGGGAATACATCCAATATCGGATCGATTTCTTTTGATGTTCACAAGAAGCAGTCAAGTACAGTGCAGATAAGAACCAGTAGCTGTAAGTTTGTGATTCCTATTTTTCCGTCAGAACATAATATTGTGTTGTTCACTCAATTTGGTTAACATCTAATCACCCTTACCTCCGCAAGGTGTTGATGTACACGAGCTCAATATATCACGTTATGAATTTGTTGACGTTTTGATATTCCTTCCATAAAGTATGCGAATTTTCCTTATGTTTCGTATAGTTGAAATAATGAAGTACGATTTTTTCAGGTTAACTATGAAATTTAATGAGATAACTTTTGACATGACGACGGACTATTCTGAAATATCTGTTCCGTGCACAGTTATAAACCTGATTTACAAGACATGGAAATTATAGTTTATACTTACAATACTGGTATATATATGAGATTTGAATGATAGGTGTCACGCATTGTAGGTACGAATTACCTGTGGTCAGTGTCCACCAGGTTGGCAATTATGCTAATCCTGCTACGTAATGTGACGAACAATGGTAAATGAGTTATTCTAAGAAAGTTTGTAGATGCAACTTCTTTAGAGGCTTAAGATAATAAAAACTCCACACGTAAGTCTCATCTTAACTTTCATAAATGACATAGATACTGGCAGAGAGAATTTCATCGATATGTCTTTTAAACTTTATTGTAAAAAGTCGTCGTAATATGAATGTGATAATAAATTGTGAGATTAAAACTCTTAAGAATAAGTACGTTATTTTTTACTTTCAAAAGTGTGGAATGATATTTTTCTCTCACCTAAAATAGATACTGCGGTTGCATGAAACACAGGTTTAGTTGTATGGTTTTCCAGCAAATCCATTGAGTTACAAATATTTTCTGTGGTGTGCCATTACTAACGTAACGTAAGTTCATTGATTACATATGCATCCTAATTGGGAAATCCTCTCGTTTTTTCCCTGACCAGGAGTTTACATTTTAAGTCTTTTCAATGCCGGTTTTTTAGCCAGGAAACACAATATTGTCGACCCTTATTGGGAAATAGCCTCATGCAGAAAAGCACGCTTTTTGTCATGACATAAAAAGTGAACGGCGATGTTCAATGACCATCTGTACTTTAGTTTATATGCATGTCAGACTACAGTCGATGGAATTGTAACTGAAAGTAAAAGAGTAGGTGAAAAATAACCTTCCTCTACCTTGAGGGAGAGACGGAGAAATCTCTAACTCGGGGGTGATTTTTATGATTGTCCAATCAGAGGTTCTGTCAGAGTTAGAAAACCAAATAATCATTCGAGGGCTGGGCATTTCTGTGTAACCCCCTCGGGGTAGGGGATGAATATTTTTTTGAAATATCAAATCGATCAGAGAGAACAAATATACCCAATTGAAATTATTTTTAAGAAAAAAGTAATCCCATCTTCCTGGAATGTACAGTTTATATACTGTTAAAAAAAATATCCTTACGTCGACATCTTCCGAAATGCGGCATCGGAATTTGCTTTTTTTGGTGACGACAAATCATTGTTGAACCATTGTAATGTCACGGGCGGGCAGTGAGATGTAAAATGAACATTCTTGAATCCCTTTCTTGCCCAGGATAACTTTATCATACATGCTAGAAAATTAGCAAAATCTCTGTCTATTCGTGGAGGGGAAAAAGTCACAACTGAAAAAAAGTGTTTAAACAACTTTCTAGTTTTAATGCTTGGTTTACATTATATTCCCGGCGGCCATGGCAGCCCCGTATTGCCGAAACGTAGTGCGCCGTTAGCACGAGTTTCCTCTGGCCCTGACACCAGACTTAGACATTTTGACAGATAGATGTCTGGTGTACCAGAAACTCGGGCTACTTTGGAGCACGTTTATGCCCACGGTATAAAAAGAAGGCATCCCAAGCAATAGCATTGTATCCTGAGACTCGAATGAACTCACCTGCCGGGCCCGGTCTTAATATACTCCTACGCAACACGCCGTAGCGCGACGGGCCCGTTACACACCGGGACGCGCCGTGATTGAACGCGACGAAACGGCTACCATACACCCAGCTTGCCTTGAGAACCGTGACAAAACGTGACAAAGCGAGGCAAAACGCGCAGCAACCGTGAAGCAACCGTGACAAAACGCGCACTAAACGCGACAGAACGTGACAAAACTTGAAAGGACCGTGAGATGCCGAGGAATACTCATGCTTCCCGTCCCACTACGGACCGCATCGAAGTTATATATATATAAACTTTATTTATTTTACAACAATTATGAAACAAGATCTTACAACTAATATTAATCACTCTTGTTGACCCGGATGTTAGCGCGCTGGGGAGGGGTCTTAGTGTGGGAGGAAACCGGAGTACCCAGAGAAAACCCACGCAGGTCACCTGCACCTGCCTTCAAGTTTTGTTACGGCCTATTACGTACTGTCACGTTTTGTTGCGTTCACCCCGTTTTACTACGGCCTACTATAGGTTTATCATCTTTGAAAGTTTAAAAAATCTGGTCCAGCATTCACGGAAATCACGGTCTGTCACGTTTGCCCATTCCGTCCCCAAGCGTTGTCTCACATCCATCCCGTTTTGTCCATGGTGGCCTAAAACATGATTGCCGTGGCCGCCGGGACCATAATGTAAACATAGCAGTAAGAAAAAGTGTTATCCCACATGTTCTGCATGGTACATTATATGTCTTTTATATGCAGAGAGGGAAGAAAAACAATGTGTTTGTCCAATCTGAACGGGCGTAGTTCTGTTGAATTTCAATGTATACTTTTGACTACGTCTTTTTAGTGCGGTATGCTATGAACCATTTTTCGTTGAATTTGAATATGAAAAATTTTGAATGCATTTCTGC
>NW_018403982.1:105892-106441 GCF_002113885.1 Mizuhopecten yessoensis
TTTTTTACAAACCATTGACAATTTTGTTTTTATTAATTAAAAAAAAAAGAACAAGGAATAAGGCTAGAGCACAAAGTAAATGCTAAACCATGAGAACGGTTCCAATAGTATAGACCATTGTAGCTCAATTGGTAGAGCGTCGGTTTAGAGTCTAAGGATCCCGGGTTCGAACCCCAGTTTAGCCGTGCACTGCACTGCTCTCCTCCTGTTCAGTGGTGCTGTGTTGTAAATGGTTTGTCGTCGGGGGCGAAGACTTAGATAAAGGAGGGAGAATCATGTAACATAATTGTGCTGGGTCGATCGCTGGCGACCAGCTCCATTGGTAGTGCATCCGTCTAAAACTCGGCAGATCCCGGGTTCGAATCCCAGTCCGGCTGAGTGAAGACATGTATGATCTCACTGAACCGTGAAATAAGCGTAGCATATCTCAATCCAGAAAACCTTATACTGTGGCATATACGCTATATAGAAAGTCATATAGACGAAGAGTAAGCAAAGCTGAAAGCGGAAGCGGAATAGACATAGTCATGTATGTAGTCATATAGTCAT
>NW_018403982.1:107967-111937 GCF_002113885.1 Mizuhopecten yessoensis
AGCATTCTTAATGTACATGGATTCATCAATATCAAAAATATCCCACATTTTACTTATGTCCATTTTACACAGACATTACAATGCTAATCAAAATTGTTGATATATTAACACTGGCATACATTTTATACTGGTATTCTATGAAAATAATCTTGTAGTTTCCATAATGTATGGGGGTTTTTTCTGGCATTTACATTATTCCGTTTTGTACAGATATTATGGATATCCGAGTTAATTTAATTTGATTGAATCATTTAGCGAAAAATGTATTATCTTTTTCATACAAAGCTTGTCAAGTGAAAGTATAGAATTAAGATGAACCAATGTCACCAGTTGCACTGAATTTGAATTACTATGTGAAACGTGAACTGAGTTATATATATACTGTTGATTGTGTTAAGTTTTTGGTTTGGTTCAGTATTGTTTAACGTCCTATCATCAGCTATGGTCATTTAAGGACGGCCACCCCTGTGTGCAAGATGCATGCGTGTAGTGTGCGATATGTTCGTGTTTATCTCCTTGTGATAGCACGGAACTGATGCCGACTTTATAGTGCTACCTCACTGAAACATAATGCCGAAGACACCCAGCAGGACACCACACCCGGTCACATTAAACTGACAACGGGGGAAGCAGTCGTCCCACACCTACATTGCTGAGCGTTAAGCAGGAGTAGAAACTCTCGGCCAGTGGACAGAACCTAAGGCCTTCCTCACAAGGGCGAACGCTCAACTAAAGGCCAAAAGTGAGGCATTGTCAAGGGAGACATTAGGAAGAAGAAAGTTGTTTAGAAAGAAGAGAAAAGGTAAGGTCCCAAATTTAGTCGCCTCTTACGATCATGCAATGGAGACAGCAGGTACAATTTTTACGCCCTACCTGCAGGGACTGTTGATTCTATTCTATCATAAACATAAAAAAGTAAAACTTAGTCAATGCGAACAGAAATGGAAATTAAAGTTTAAATAAAAATATATATCATAAAGTGACCCCCTCATATATAGTTTTATCCTAATCACTTTCATTAACTAAAATGTTTCCTTAACTGAAAATCGCCAAGGAATTCCAAAGATGAGTTTTTCTGAAAAATGTGTTTCATTATCGCTCCTTAACTTAACAAAGGAGCTCTTTAAATTTCAGGAACGTTCATGAAACCGGGGCCCTGCTGATAATGTAATCATTAGCTTAGCTTAAGGTGTCTCGTTCGGTTCCCAATGTAGCTTGAAATATCATGAGACAGAACGTACTACCCAAACATTGTGCCCATAATAAACATGTCAGTATAAGGATTTCTTTAGTTTGATTAGGTTTGAAGGAATTTTATGACTGCAAGTACAGAAGCTATTTTTACTGTTTCACCACAGCAGGGAAAATATCTTCTGTATAAAAAATTCTGAAATTGTCGAGTTTTTTGGGGGTTTTGTTTTAAGCGATACCGGGACAGAGATAATAAAATCATCTTTCGATTTGTGAAAAGAAACTGTATGGATACGCCCCTTTACACAAGAAAACAACAAACTGGTCAAAAACTGCATAAGGACTCCGAGATTGCCCGTCTCTGCAATATGCAGCAGCAATAGTAGAAATTATTTTAACAAATTTTAACCTATTGATCTACCACAGGGAATCGTATACAGTACTGCCTTGTTGATTCAGGAAAGATTACACAAGAAGAGAATACCGAAGTGTCAACAAATCATAATCAATAAAAACTAGGGCAAACCATTGTAACCTGGACTAGCATCGCTGATGTCAAGAATGGAACAAACACAAGATAAATACTATATACATAAGTGTATTACACTATTTATACACACACATAGATATACTTATTGTACAATTGTCTCACATCTATCATACACATACACATTCATATATGCAGATTGAACAAAAAACAAACAATAGGATACTGCACAACAGCTCTAGACAGCTTAATTGACCCTGGGGGTAACATCTTTGACAGTTCATCTTGCCTACACAGGACTACGTCAATACATGTATAAAGTTGCCCGCATAGGACATCTTTTAAATAGTTGCCCACATAGGACTGGTCACTATGGTTACTTGTGTATGCTAGATCACCAATGTCTATCTGGCCTCACACCAACATGGGTTAGAGCTGTAACGACATAAACAGCTATATCTAACTATCGTACCTTAATCATATTGTACCCATTCCATAGTAACATATGTATGTATACATCAAATTTCCATTATCAATATAAATTGTATTAAGCGTCTTTCATTGTTAATATTTGACATTATATACAACTATTAATAATTAATACAATCCGTATCAAGCTTATACTCTTAAAACTTGCTAAATCAACTACACCAGTTGTTAATAAAGGTACATGTAATTCATTTACATTTCAATTTCGACTCAAGTTAGACTCAACGTAATTACTAAATGTTACCTGTTTCATTTGCAGATTAACATCGTCTGTGCGTATGAATACATATTTTCAGATTTTGCTAAGGGAGATAACTATTTGAATCTTTAAATTTACATTTTTATTGAAGCAACAGAAGAAATTGTTTAAGCAACCAAAAACAATCAATCAGCAAAATATTATCAGTTGTTGCTAGCGGTAGAGACAATTCATGTACTGCCCTAGAAAGTGTCCCTCCCCTCCAACTACCCATTCTGCCCCTTGTGTCGGTGTCAACCCCCGGTACAAATCGAAAACAACGTGGATCACACATCCATGTGGTCACGTCATATATGAAATGCAGTCGAACAGCCAACTGCCATGTCAAATTGTTTCGTCCTTTCAAGTCACGCCTAATTTCCTGTCTAATTCAACATTCAATTACTGCAGCTTCAAATTCAAGAAGATATATAACCTCGAAATTTAGCAACTCTCATGATCAACTTCGAGCTAGTAAAAAGATGGCTATAATACACTCGCAGCTGAGCCTGCGCACCGCGTTTAGACATTATTCTTCCGCGATGGCGTGTCAGAAAATGTAATGCCTTAACGTATGAATTAATTAACAAAAAATGAAACATGACATATGAAATATGTTTTTGTGTTTTGTTTCTTCATAATTTGGCTAAATTGAACTATCAGCGTACACCATCATGCTGTATGATTGTCCTTCAATGAAGGACTATATTCTTTTACAAAACGTCAATACGTAGACTTGCACAAGCCCCAAATCAGGAACAAACTGTCAGAATGTACTTTTATTAATTAAAGTTCAGCACTAGTGATAACTATCTAGATTGATAGATACATACCTGATAATGGCTTCAAATGGCATATTTTGGCAGGTTTAGTGACATATAAAAGCGCTACAAGATTCTGCTTTTGATAACCGGAAGTGTACAAGCCTTACCGGTGAAGCAGTTCGGGAACACCCCCAGACTTCTGACCCCATATAAATCCGCCATCACATATTAAAATCAACTAAAACATTATTTCAAACTTTAAAATATCTGTAGATTTCATTCAATTAAAAAATGTCGATATATATGAAATAAGGCATTGTATTGAAAAACTTGACGATTGTGGCTGATTAAGTTGTGTGAGTCTTTAAAACCGGATCCACATAAAATCGTTATTATCATAAATATGATAAATGATTATGAAATTGATAATGCAATGTAGAACAAACTTATATACTGACAATAATTGAATCTATACTGAATCTATAGAAAATGTGGTTGATACTGTTGACATATACTATAAAAGCTATTGTTGGAACTATGACAACTATGCTGAGAGAAAAGATTTACATGTATACCCATGAAAGAGTACAAGGCGAATAAGACCAGGTGTTCCGGAAGGGTAAGCGTCTTCTGCATCATCGGTGAAACCCACCATGTAAATCTAAGTCGAAACGAAGTAATGTCACGTCCTCACAACGAGAGCCCGATTAGTGACAACAAACCACAAGGCATTCTAATGAGTAATACAAAAAATCATTTGCGACATGTACAATTGTAAATACCGTAGATGGGGGGGGGAGG
>NW_018403982.1:112366-113688 GCF_002113885.1 Mizuhopecten yessoensis
ACCATATAGTCAAAGGTGACCAGTGTTGAAAAATATCTCAAAAAACTTGACAGAGACCACTTATAGAGTGGAAGTTGAGGTGATAAACCCGTTACAATATTTAGTGTCAGTCATGTACACGTGCATCCATTCTATCAAAACTTTGACGAGATTTGTGTCACCAATGTCAATATGGGCGGGACAGTTTACCCTAACCGACCAAATTTCTCCAAATGTCACGGATAATTTATGGACAAAAGGAGGGAGTAAATTGCTGTCTGTTTTCATAGTGTCACTGCGTTTTGTGATAAGTTGACATAAGATGTAAACAACACGGAGGGAAACGATACAATAATGCACAGTTTGTGAAATATACTAACACACTTACTATAGAGTATCAGCCAATGAGATGGGGCGATGAGTTACACATGTAAACGAATTTAAATGAGAAATGGCAAATCAAAGTACTCCCGTTTATAAAATTACCAACTGTATGCAATAAATAACACTAAATGTTTTGACAGTTTGGTGCTAATCAATAGCAAGTAAAGGATCAATAACTTCTTTGAGTAGATCTTCGTCATAGCTTCCTTGTTAGTTATGTCAAGTTTGCGATACTTACGTTACGTAGGCTTTCCGTTGATCGGTAGGAATTGGCTATCATATATTGGGAAAGAACTAATGAGAACAGAAAGATAACTCCTGGTAACTGGTACATCTGGCGTTTTGTTAATTCGTGCGCACGGTTTGGTAACTCGTGCGCACGGTTTCGTAATCCGTGCACACGATTTGTTAATTCGTGCGCGCGGTTTGGTAATCCGTGCGCACGGTTTTTCAATTCGTGCGCACGGTTTGTTAATTCGTGCGCACGGTTTGTTAATCCGTGCGCACGGTTTGTCAATTCGTGCGCACGGTTTGTTAATTCGTGCCCACGGTTAGTAAATGTTTTACCATGTCCCTTCGGGGGCTCCGTATAATCATGTTGTAACCGATTCGCTACTCAGAACTTGGTACATGTGTCGATAACGAGGCCCCACTTACCTTCTGTAACACGCAGATGTATCCAATTACTTCCTCCTGTTGATCTTCCTTTTCTACATTTACAGTAATAATACCCAGTGTCACTTGTTGTTGTACCGTGTATGGTCAGTGATGGATCTGCTATCGAGGATCCTGAATACTTCTTAGTGTCTCTATCAGAGCTGCTGTACACGATTCTTCCATCCTTTATCCAAAACACAGAATCGAGTGGACCAGGATACGAGGAGATCGAGCAATCCAGTGTGACGTCATCTCCGGCCTGAACGTTATATCTTGTTTTACTCACAGTCACATCAATGCCT
>NW_018403982.1:122250-122373 GCF_002113885.1 Mizuhopecten yessoensis
GGTGTGGTACGGCCACCATATCAGTGTAATACCTCCATCATATACTCAGACTGTTATACAGTGTGATACGGCCACCATATCAGTGTAATAACTCCATCATATACTCAGACTGTTATACAGTGT
>NW_018403982.1:122395-122730 GCF_002113885.1 Mizuhopecten yessoensis
CTGTTATACAGTGTGATACGGCCACCATATCAGTGTAATACCTCCATCATATACTCAGACTGTTATACAGTGTGATACGGCCACCATATCAGTGAAACAACTCCATCATATACTCCGGCTATGTACCTGATTCTAGTACCCCGTACCTTGTACCCCGTACCATATACCCTGTACCCCGTACCCCGTACCCTGTACCATGTACCCCGTGCCCTGTACTCCGCATCCCGTACCCTGTACCCCGTACTTTGTACCCCGTTCCATGTACCCCGTACCTTGTACCCCGTATCATATACCCTGTACCCCGTACCCCGTACCTTGTACCATGTACCCCGTAC
>NW_018403983.1:0-113 GCF_002113885.1 Mizuhopecten yessoensis
ACAATAGGGTACAGTTATTGATGTATATGTAGCCAGGACTCTATAGTACAATAGGGTACAGTTATTGATATATATATAGCCAGGACTATATAATACAATAGGGTATAGTTATT